>NC_057810.1:38841655-39141655 GCF_018294505.1 Triticum aestivum
TTCGTCTAGCCCTTCTGGTCCCGGTTCCAGACACGAACCGGGACCAATGGGCCTCGCTCCTGACCCGCAACCTTTAGTCCCGGTTCGTGGCTGGAACCGGGACCAAATGTGGTCCTTTTCCCGTTTCCAGCCAAGAACCAGGACAAATGAGATGTCTATATATTATGGTGAGGCAGGGGAAGGCAGTCCTGACATTTTGTCCTTTGACAGGACGAATCTCGCTGCAATTATACCATTTGACGAATCAGTTGTGGTAGCTCCAGCTAGTGGCAGAAAGAGAAAATAATCTCACTGTCAGCGGACATTGATTATGTACTTACATGACCAATTGGTACCTACTTGGTCATGGAGCAGCTGGGAAGCTCATCGCTTGAGCGAGGCATGTACATATTGGACACCAAAAAGTTCCAGCTTTGAGAGAGTGTGTGCTTCATTGACTGGCTGCCCATATAGCAACTACCCACAATCATTGTAGTCACCGACAGTATAAGTGGTAACCTTTCTATTGCTTTCTGTAGTAGTTATTCCCTGCCTTTCATAGTCATCGCACAGCTTGTTTAACGCTTGATAGTTAGTTATTGTGATCGCTAATTCTTGACTTCTTGTTTAGAGGTTTGGTGGTTGTTACTTCTGTGCTTTTGGTCAGCCTTTTGGCAAAGCTAACCAGGCTATGAAACATGATTGTGATTTATTTCTTAGTCTGTTTTAAATGCTACATTAATGTAATAAGACAAGAGAAAGGATCCTAAACACTATGAGTACAAATTCAGATCACAATGATTATTTTGGAGAAGTGGTTTCTGCGTTCTGTGGTCATGCCAATTGAGAGGGAATACAATTCTTAAATTATTTTCACTTTCTGATTGTTTGACCTTGGAAACATTCATTCAAGGTAACAGGAGATGGTTCGTCTGTTTAGGTAGATATAATGGGATAGAGAAGTCACCTTTTGTTCATCTTTAGACATATAAATTTATCACAGAATGTTGACTTCAGATAAGATATAAGGAGGCATAGCTGCTATGGTTGCAAATATAAACCCGAGCAATTATCTACCACCAACGAATCTCATGTCCATATTGTGAGAATAACTGAAGGAGAGTTTGATCAATTTCTCGAGGAGTACTATCCCACCCAAAAAATTGCTCAATTATCTTGCCATTCAAATAGAGAACATAGCCTATGCTCAGGAACAGTTTGATTTGAACTAAGCTTCTTGATTTGAACTTCTCACCTGTCCTTCAAGGCGCATGCCAAATGCAAGTAGTTTATCGACTGTGGCTACTAATTAACACCTCTGAGTTTTTATCCTTGGCCTGACTTCGAGAGTTAGTAGGTTACTAGGTAATTTATGAAGTCCTGCAACCTTAAGCTATGATTCTTTTATGATTAATAAGTTCTTCTATGATTCATTTGAGTTAGTAAGTTCAGGGTTGGAGAGTTATTAAGTTACTTGGAGAGTTTGTTCCTTGTTGCGGACAAGCTCCTCGATTTCTGTATTTTGGTTGTGCATAATTTTTTTGAGTTGTTGGACAGGTATTGAGGAGGAGCTGCTAGAACAAGGCATGGATGGCCATCACGATGATGATGCGGATGCTGGAGGTCAGGCTGACGTGTTCAGGGTTGGAGACGGTGCTGATTAAGATTGTGCTTTTGGTTTGTAGTGGGGTGCTTTTGGTTTTAATATGGTCATCTAGAATTGACCTGGAGTTTATCTCGTCTTCTAATCGATGTCCCTGCTATTGCTGCACGTACAAGTGTGTGGAGTGAAACCAGTCAGGTATTTGTAAGCAAGTTGAAAAGCCAAGTAGTAGTTCCAACTGGCCAATTCATAATGCGCATATGAGAGATGGAAGATAAGTTCTGGACTGAATCTGCAAAGTTCTGAACTTAAAGTTCATTTGTGTACAAAGAAGTGAATCGCCTAGTTATATATCTGTTCTGTTCTGCTAGCTCTGCGGCGTCAGTTTGCTTTGTTTTGCATTGACAGGCAGAAGTTTTTTTTTTCTTGGTCTGTCGGCAATAAGATCATCTAACATTATCATGGAGTTTATCTTGTGCGTTCATCTGACAATGATTGGTACATCTGTTTGATAAGATCCCGAGAGCTGTAACGGCGTTTAGTTGCTTCCCGAATTGTGATTTTGCTGTACGCCTGCCCCATCTGGTGTGAATTGTACTATTGCAAGTCAAGAGCTGAGCTACTCCGTGAGCAGTGACAAAGTGAAGTGAATTTTGTTGTGCTACTTGCTTGTGGTGCAGTCAAGATGATCCCTTGGTTCTGTTTGTGCTGTGCGCCTGTGTCATCTGTTTTGTAGTGTATTTTTTTGAGCCCGGGTTGTTGAGAGTGAAGTGTATCTGTGGTGTGCTGCTTCCCCTGTAAATGAAGCGTGGATCTTGCTGGCTTAAACAATGTGCTCATTTTTAATCTACTTGATCTATCACTCACGACCTTCTGGGTTAAAAAACTATGTTTTTAAATTAAGCATGGGGATGGCGACATTAACCAGCTGGTATCTGCTGGTGGAGTATGAAGTCGAGTACTGACTAATGGCTACCCGGTGGCTAGATCATTGGGCTATTGCTAATAAAATCGTTTGGTATTTATACTTTGGCTCTGGCAGAGTAAAGTCCAAGCCCAGTAAATGGTATTATTCTTTGATATTTATAGCCAGGAGATTGATTTTGACAAGATAAGTAAAAACACCAGATGATTGACAATGCATTGAAGTCAAAGACCATTGAGTGGTTGAACCGCTCTTCCTATATATGTCAGGAGCTATCAACCCATGGTTCACCTCTAGCTCTAGACTTGGTAGCTTTCCAATGCCAACAAAGGCACCACATCATTCTCGAATGTGACTGAAGGTATAGAGAAAGATATGAGTTTGATCGGGAGGGTGATCGTGACAGACATCAAGTGGCATTGGATTGTACATATATGGTGATCCATGGGAATAAGATGCACCAAGAATTGACGAAAAGCAAGTCGGCCAGTGTATGCTTGGTCATTCGCATAAATGATAGCTGCAGCACATAGCTCGACACTGCGTTTGGATGTCTCCATTGGAGGCCTTAAATTGGATTTGGCAAGCGTATACTGTCTCACTGTAGCTACATTGCTAGAACCCTTTGCCTTAGGTTCTATGTTGCGTTGGCTACCTAAAATTCACACGTTTACCTTCACAGATGCAATTAATAAATAAATTTCGAGTGTTCATAAATTATTTGTGAGCTCTCACCAATTTCCTATTTTTCTAGAGCCCTCTGTAAACTAGTATAATATCACTTTAGTGATCTAATCTTATATTAGTTTCCAGAGGATGTATTTCTTATTATTTTTTTATCTAAACTTTCATGTTTTCCCACCATTCCTAAAATCCCCATGTTTTTTCTCAAACAAATAATTATTTCAAATAGTTTGAATTTTTATTAAAAATATTAATACTGGTATTCAATTAGGTATATCTACATTTTTTATTTTTAAAATATATTTATTTTTTCAGCTGATTGAGTTGGCCACGTGGAATAAACACCACGTTGCAGGTCAAAGCTCATTTTGCTTTAGACCTAAAACAACAGATTTCAAAATTTTTAGGTCCAGTTTGTATATTTTTAGAGTTTGAAGACAAAATTTAAACTTCAAAAGTAGTTGAGGGCTAAAAAATCAGCTGCTTCTTTAAATAGTCATATTTCTGTGATGCTGCTTTCTAATCCTCGACACTAGATCATGATTGGCGCGTGTTGCTGCGCCCGTCTATTTAGGCAATACAATGATAGGAATTTCTATACTTGCAAGGAGACAAAAGATAAACGCAATTGAATCACAATATATTGAAAAGGATACAATAGTCTGACAAAAGTTGTTTCATAGAAGTTGTGTATACCATCTACATACCCATTTGTAGCTTTGGCTACATTCAAATGAAAAGGTCAAAAAATAAATTGACGCAATAGCTCTCACTTTAACTTACACAACAACATCGGACTACTATGAACAACTTGAAAACACATCTAAAGGTTAACAGGGTTGATCAAGAAGCAACAGCTAAGCCTTCAATCAATGGACTAATTGCAGTAACCTGAACAATAATAAGCAGGAAACCGTAAGAGTTATACTTCAGGAATCAGTTAAACATCCACGTACAGATTAAGTCTGCCAAAGCCGCTCGATGGATGCTACACTTTTTGTGAGTAGCATAGTACACACTACATGCCATGTCAAATAATTGCCGAATCTAAGTTCTAAATGTGAAATTCTTTATAAGAAGAAAATCATGAATGTGTGCACCGCTGATAAATGATATCATAATAATTTCAACATAGAAAGAAAAGCATACATGGTTATTCTTATATTTCAGGAAATCAAATGTATATATAAATGATTCATCTTTGGTTTCTGATGTCTAGATTGATTTATATTTTTCTGGTGTGTCTTGAAACAGTATATGGTGAAGATGTGTGCAGCGTATTAGCGAAAATCATTCGCACAATCCACAAGGCAAATAACTTACTTAATAGAGAACAAAACTTGCAAGTAATTAAACTGCAAGAAGTTACAGAAATAAAGTGGACAATATGTGGAAGAATCCATGCAGTGTTTTGGAGGTAAATCTGGCCTGAAATGGGAATAGAGAAGCATTGCATGACCTCTCGGCAGATCAAAACCTATATATCTTCCTTACACTCCTACTTGGATTGTTATTTAGTTCAATAGAGAGTTACAAGCTACACTACTTTGCAGATGATTCATAAGCATTTGAAAATTGAAGGAAGAAAAACACGCATATGATGTGAGCATATACATGTATTAGCTTTTGAAGGGCCTTATTTTTTGGCAAGAAAGCTTCTGAAGAGCCTATGCTTTCTAATTCTCTAATAATAGGTAGGCATTAAATTTAATTTTAAAAGGATAATTAAGAGGCTATACTACTACTGGCCAGTGATAAATATGTGGTTTAGTACAACCTTGGCAATTGATCTTTTGTCTTAATTTGGATCAAGCAATGTCTACAAAACTCAAAAAGAAATGAGAGTCAGTGTATCCTTGCTGAAGATTATTAGACCAATAGTAGAATTACTGAATCATCATATTAGAATCAAAATACCCATGATGCATGATCTGCAATACCCATCCGTCATACCCATCTGTCATTTGCAGCAGCTGATGGTTTGTCGATAAGCAAGTTTTAACTACGCATGGTAGACCCATCATCGAAATATATAAACTTTAGAGCTTATAGTAACTGATCATCTCCCAAATAATACCTATACATAGAACACATGTTCTAATCTTCCTGACATATTTTTGATTAATTGAGAAACATCAACTTAGCTTCACCCTTTTGCATCCCAAGAAGATGAGTCCTCACGAAGCTTTGTACCCTGCTGTAAACCTCATTGACCTAACCTGCATAGAATCAAGAGAAAATTTAACAGAAGATGGATGGGGACCGAGATAGAATTGAGAAGCGGAAAAAAGCATACCTAGAATAAACTCAGTCACATATTAATATCGATGGTCATTAAATGTCTCTTAATTCTGTTAATGAAGTAAATATTTTTCATTGAAGAAGAGCGCAAAGCACAGAGAAGCCAATGCATAGTCATCTGTGGTGAAAATTTTGTTCCCTGGTCACTCAAAAACCTGGAAACTGATACCTGCATGACATCCCTTGTGAATTTGTGAGATAAAGCAAGAGAAGCTCGAGTGTGAAAGATGGAAGATCAGGCAGATAGCACTACCTAAGTTCCCTGCACATTTTTTTTCCTAGCAGAGATTATGGGGGAAAGTTTAATTCAATATTAATCTCTTTGGCATCATTGAGCCATTCACCTCGAACCATCATGATAGGAGGGCTTTGTCGCAGTCGCCTTGCGCCTTCATGAAAGTAAACTGCTGCATACAGCAAAAACAGTACCATTGCATGAATGATATAGAAACGCAATGAGTAGTCCATGTGAAGTAACTAAATGAGCGGCAGGCATATAATCTCTTAGTAGCACATGCACCGATATGTAGGAGTAACAAAACAAAGAAGAACATCTAAAGAAAAAATGAGCAGGCAAGTATTTCTTCAGAGCAAGTGAACATGCTGTGAAACACCACGTCATGCTTATGAATTGAACATCAGGAAGGAAGAAAATACCACATGCCGGTGTTGAGACCAACGCCACAGTGGACCACCACGACACACAGCGTACTGGCCAGCGCGCTATTTCTAGAGTCTTTCTGATCCGCTGTCTATGTCGCCCAACCGTTTATTTCCACCATGTTGAAATCAAATCGGGGGAAAGAAGGGAGGAGGGGATTCCCTGTGAGGACATACGAACGGAGCATTGGGCTATGAACCTACCATGCAGCAGACAGCACGGAGATGGGATCTTGGAGGGAGAGAGCACACGCAGGGACGGACGGCATCACGGAGGGAGAGGGGATACATCGGCTCGCCCCGCATCGACCAGTGAGGCACTCGCACATGAGGGATTGGACCGAGGCTGAGTTTGTCGGTGACGGACGAGGTGGTGGCTGCGGCGGCGGCGCGTGCCTAGGCGGCCTGAGGGGAGGGAGAAGCCGACGAGGATGTGAGCCGGGGTGTCGGCGGCGGCGCAAGCAGGGGTGAGACGAGAGCGTCTGGTGGGTGCAGCCGTGCTGCCCGTGCAGGTGTATCGTTAACGGGTCGTTGCTACATCCATGGACCCGGATTAACCACGGGCCTTCAAAAACGCTACCAGAATAGCAGCCCATTAGGACAATTGGCCCAGTTCGCGACCTGACCTTAAATCGGACGACCGTGGATGTCCCAGAAACGAAATCTAACGGTTCACAACTGAGAATGCGTGAGAGGGCTGGGATTAGGGACGGTTATACTGTTCTTAATGTGGTAAACCGAGATCTCATCGGTGTAAGGAGTCTTATAGATACACCATCTTCCGTCTGTAATGATTATACCAATAAAATCGTCTATGTTTGATGCGTATAGGAATGGTATCATAAATTTCTGAATATCTATTGACCTAACCGATAAGAAATACAATACTATAAAACACAAAGTATATCAGACGGTAGATCCGTGACGAGACAAGAAAACGAATATGCCCTATGCGAAACGGGCCATGTCTTGCATAGACATCTGAGACATGCCTATTTTTTTGCCTATTGTGGATAGAGAGATATCCACAATGGTCTTTGGAAGAAAAATAACCTTTGTTGGGTTCATGGTACTGCAGTGGGAGGCATGGTCGGCCGCCAAAACCCAGAGTTCTCTTCCCTCCCCCTGTACAATTTCTCCTTTGATCCACTCACTACTAGGGAAAATGTTATACACCGAGGTATAGCAGTAGTGTTGGTCAAAACTCGGCGCTAGAGCTACTTAGTAGTAGCGCTTGTTGCAAAACCACGCTACGACCATTGTTTTAGCAGTAGCGCGTCTTCACAGAAAAGCGCTACTACTAAAATTCCCTAACTAATGTCGGTAGGCTAGGAAAAGTAGTAGAGGTTCTCCCAGAAGCACGCTACTGCTAAAAACTTTGTAGCAGCGCGTTTTTGATGTACAACGCTACTGCTATGAAAAAGAAAATAAATAGAAAAATAAGTAGAAAAGTGAAAATGAAAAAAATAGAAAAAGGAGAAATGAAAAAAAAGAAAATGTAAAGAAAACAAAAGAAAAAGAAAAATAAAACAGAAAGGGATAGCTATAGAGCGTCTCTCTGAAACACGCTATAGCTATCTTAGCTATAGCGCGTTTAGGCAAAACGCGCTACTGCTAGTTTGACTCAAATGCCGGCAGCCCGGGCTCAAAATTTCGCTAAGTCCTCCCCCCCTCTACTCCCCCTGTCCCCCAACTGCTTCATCGCCGCCGTCCCCCTGTCGCCTTCGACCACACCGCCACCGCCCGAGGCCACCTTCGACCAAACCGCCGCCGCCCACCGCCTTCGACCACACCGCCGCCGCCCGGTGCCGCCCTCGACCTCATAGCCGCCGCCCGAGGCCGTCGTCGACCTCACCGTCGCCTCCCTCGAGCTCACCGCCGCCACCCGAGCCAGAGCCTACCCTCGCCGCTGACCGTAGATTTTTTTAGGGCAGTAGGCATTTTATAGCATTTAGGAAAAATGATTAGCAATTTTTTTAGGAAATTAGCTAGGGCAATTTTTATGAAAATGCCTAAACAGTAATTCCAAATTTCATTCAAATGAAATTTGAATTATTTGGACTATGGACCTGGATATTTTTGAAGAAATTGGGTGTAGGTACTAAGGTCTTGTTGTGAAAATTTTGGTGAGGTCAGAAGGGTTAGAGAAAATGGAGTTCATAGACTTTTAGCTTTAGACAAAAAACAAAAGTATTTAGCTATAAATAAAAAACAGTAGGTATGGCATTTAGCTATAAACAAAAAACAGAATTGTTTTTCTTTTCAAAAACTTGGTCAAACTAATTGTTGCTATGTAAACAAAAAACAAGATTGTTTTTATATGATATATGTCATTGATATTCATTTGCATATTCCATTATTGTTGATTATATCTTTTCATTGAAGTGGCCATGTTATATGCAAATTCCTAAATAGTGTTTGCTCCTTTTATATCTTTTCATTGAAGTGATTCGATTGTGCCCATGTGGCTTTGTTGTTTCCAGGGAATGAAGCTGAGTGGCCTAAGTTTTGCTGGAATGTTGATTCATTTCTATTCCGGCAAATTTCAGGCACTCGATTTCTCCACTTTTTAGCAAAGGTCATGCCGAAATTTTCCGTGAATTTCGGCATGACTTGTGCTATAAACTAGGACATATCGAGTGCCCGGGATTTGCCGCACCAGGAAGGAGTCAACGTTCCTGCAAAACTATAGGCCTTTTTATGTCATTATTCATTTTATTAGGTCTAGAATTAATTGACTAGATTTAATCATAGGAAACATGGCTAGCAACGATGAAGGACAGGGTTCTGGTGATTGCGACGACGTCTACCGGGCGGCAGACGAATTTTTTAGCCTTGCCGACGATCAACTTATGTTGTTGCTGGGCCCACCGGTTGCATCAGGGACTGAGACCGACACACAGACCGATGCTGAGACTGAGACCGGCATCGAGACCGGCACTGAGACTGAGACCGGCGCTGCCTCGGGGAGCGGAGCCGGTGTAGAACCGAAAGCAAAGAGGCAACGGCTTCCTAACAAACTCAGGACTACTAGACTGGTGGTCACGGAGGTGGACGATGGCAATTTTGAGCCAAAGGCACCCGAGGAAGCGCGCTCGTGCTACGGTAATCAAATAGGCTGCATCATACGGACAACCGCCACCATCAACGATGAGAAAATACAGAAGATAGAAAATATGAGCAGCTCCCTCCTAAAGAAGTTTCACCAGATATTCTTGTTTCCAAGCCGGAATGAGAAGGATTATGAAGATTCAGATGATGACCCGGCAATGAAGAAGATAAACAAACATGCCATGACCAAGTTTAACGACGCGTTGGCCACTCGGAAAAATCGAGTGAAAGCAAAGATCATCGACAAGAAGGAACCCTACTCCGAGATTGTAAAGGATAATCCGACAATCACGGTAGAGCAGTTTCAAATATTCAAGGAGGCTTGCGAGGCCGAAACTGCCAAAAAAAGTCTAAGTACATGAAGGGGCTTCAAGAGAGGAACATTGGGAGCCACCACCTCGGAAGCCGTGGTTACGGCGGAAAGAGGTCCAAATGGGCCAAGGAGGATGCGGAAGCCGCGAGTCTGGGCATCCCAGACCCCTGGGCGGAATTCACCGTCCCACAGGAGCGTGACGTCCTTAGGGCCCGGCACCGTTGTGACCCAGTGAAGAAGGTTTACGAGACAAAACCGGTCATTACAGAGTTCATGAGACTGCTAGTAATTTTAGTTTATGATCAATTCAACTACACACACGTTAGTCATATTTGTAAATGATCCTTGTGCCTTTTATAGAGAGAGCAGGACAGGATTGCGGCCGAAAGTGACTCGCCATCTAAGGCATTGACGAGGCCCAAGTGGGACACTCCATTCAACCGGGCGTTGAACATATGGAAACGACAACCGGTGGATACACGTGCATGGTGTCGGAGACGGCGCCACGTGGAAGAAGTACTACCGTGAGACCACGGAGGAGAGAAAGGAAAGACGGAGGTTAACTGAAGAAAATATCGACAAGAAGGTTGAGATTGCGGTTGAGAAGAAATCATCTCAGACAGTCGCAACAGCGGTAGCTGCCACAAAACAGGTGGTTGCAGATTTGTCTACTTCCTTGGTTCCGGCCGTTTTCACTTGGACAAGGCAAAATCCAGAAAAAAAATGCAGAGGACTTTCCCCTTGCTGACTTCTTGGGGAGCAACTCGACTAGCATTGCACCAGCACCTGCTCCCGCACCGGTTACCGCACCTGCTCCCGCACCGGCTCCCGCACCGGACGTGCTCGGAGGTGCTTCGTCTTTGGATGAGCTCGAAGCCCTCACGGTATCTGTCACACCGGCCCCCTTCAATATAAATGTATATTCTCCCGTTTTCGTTGCCTTTCGGATATCTCACGTCGTAGACTTTTCTTTGCGGGCCGACGAAACCCCGTGCACCATATTGTACACCATCGGTGACCAGAAGGTGGACGTGGGGAAGGTGACGATAATGGAGCCAAAGGAACCATTGTTCCACAGCCGGCCGATCCCCCCGAACGTCTTCAAGGTTTCCGTGGCCAGTGTTAAACCGGGCCACGAGAATTTGCCTCCTCTAGTACTAGTGGGGGATGAAGACGAGACCCCACGGCGGCTTGGTGATTGTTGCCATGGGTGGGTCCTGTTGTGGCCAAAGAGTCTGCTTCGTCTGGAGGCGGCCGGGAGAACACCCACTATCACGCAGCCTCAACAAGGTATGAACATCAACACCCCACCTACCCAATTGGCGTCGGGTGTCGGGTTGGGTGATAGCGGACGGGGTAAGGAGGAGGCTCCATTAGTCGCTGATGACGTCGCCATGGATGAGGATGAGGATGACGATGGCGCTGAACAATATGTCTATACTGGCGCCTCCTCAGGGTTTGAGCGTCATGAGTCGGTGCCTGAATTGCCGTCTCAACGTATTATGGACGACCTTTCGGTAGTAAAGAAGTCTAGGAAGAGAGCGAGGAAAGGCAAAAAAGTTGATTCTATGATCCAGCCGCCTTAGCAGCCTCGGCTTCAGGACCGTATAGATATCCCCGATGCAGATAAATGGCATATCCCCGGTCAATCAATCCTACCTGCAACAGCGCTACGGGCCAGATTCAGCGATCTAACGAGACTTCATGACGATATGCTGCGGGTAGAGAAAGACCTCATCGCCTCGAAAGATCCAGGATACCCACTCTACGTGGTTAACATTCCGCGGCAAATGTCGTACGTCGACTGCTTCCCCGCGTATAAGTTCTTCCTCCGATTCGATTACATATTCGACCTGTTTCACATGAAGAAGCTGGATTTTGCGTTTGTCCGCCTTTATGCCTTGCACATGAACTACATCATCGGGGTTGAGCAGATACCTCATATTTGTGCCGCTGACCCGTACTACATGCACGAGGGCTTCTTGGGAGTCTGCGCAAAGCAAGGTGAAGACGTGAGGGATTACATCGACAATTTCATGCTCACCAATAAGGACAAGGAGGCGATTCTCGTGCCTTATCATCCCGTATAAGTCATCCGTGCTGCTATCCTTCCTTCGATTTCAATCATTCATTTGCACGGTAGAGGCAATTAATTTGAGGTGTACTTATTTTGTGCAGCGGCGGGCGCACCGTCCTCATCATCCTCTACCCCCGATTCTCCCATGCTCTTTACTTGGACTCGTCGAAGAACATTCACAAAAAGGATTACACCCACATCAAAGATGTTCTCGACAGTGCTATGTTTTACTACCAAGCAAGGGGTGGAGAGGTCAAGGACAAGAAGAGAAGGGGCGGCAGGGTCGCCTTCAGCCATAAGACCGACTTCTGTTGCATCCAACAATCGAACGATTCTCTTAATGATGGATTTTATGTCATACACCACATGCTGGAGTACAGACGGGGTCACCAGAACCTTCGCATGTCACCTAGATCCGGCGATGCCCATATTCTGCAATGGGCAAAGGACATAGGAGATATCGAGGATCATCGACTTCGAGCTGAGTTCTATAACATCCAGCGCGAACTTGCCCAAATCATCATGAAGGAGGTCGTCGAAAAAATAGGGATGTTCTACGGAGAAGGACAAATGTCGCGGGAAGATGTCCGAACATGGATAGCCTCTCAGCGTCTTGACATGAAGCCTTTCACTAAGCTCAAGGACTATCTCCCTGACATGGATGGATGGCACGACATGGTGGAGTGATTGTTGATATATGACAATGCGTCTGTTTAGTCCATACTTTCTGTATGACAAAACTTTGAGTTATGCACGGTGAAACTTTATTTGTGATGTAATTAAACCATCCTCCTCCTCGACTAGTGAAAATCACTCTAGTTAGGGCATTTTGGGTACGATGAACTTTGTTAATTAGGCTTATGATATGTTGTTTCTATTTTGCCAAGTTTATCTCTTTCTATTGCTCAACTATATATGTTGCATATCATCGACTCATGTGACGATGCAGGTGCATAGATTATAGATGGCGAAGAAGTGCTACGCCAGGAGTATATATATGACGAGTGGCCGGAGAGTGTCAGGCCCAGGTTTCCGGTTTCCGAGCGACAGGAAGTAGTTAGTTTAGGTTCACGCTAATGTGAGAGAGGGATACAAACTCATGTACTCAAAGTGATAGCTCTTCTCACGTATATCATTGTTTAGATGGATGACGATGTATTTGCAAGTAACCGAGACTTATATCGCTATTTTCGAGATGATGACGAGAGACCACTTTGTGTTGGATGATGTCGCGACCGGGTTTTCCGGGTAATAATTTCCAGAAAAGACCGTCATGCTCATCAGCCCCAGGATTACTGTTAGCTGATGAGGCTCCAACTTGATACAGAAATTCCAAGCAGAAAACAAATTATGTAGTACAAGACCATTCTGGCCTGTGAGTACAACAAAAGGTTTCTAGTGGTTGATGGCGGAAGCGCGTTGTGAAACATCAGTGTCTATGGGACTCCATTTCCCACGGGAACAGCTGACCAGGCTAAATTCCTATCTTCGCGAGGCTGCTATCTCCATCGAGTGGTTTCCGGGGCTGGCATCGCGTCGCTCCTCTCCTTGCAAGAAAAATCTGGCCAAGACAATAGCCAGGGACAAGCCAGTGAGTACTTTGAATGTACTCGCAAACATTATGAATACAGGTATAATATAACCATGATGTGCAAAAGAAATATTTTTATGCCCATGACGTCTGTCACAATAGATAGATGAACTCTGATGCGTGCAAGCAAGTTATTTATAAAATTGCAATAACACGGTAGTATAAAAACTTATGAAACAAATAACAAGTAATGCCACAGTCGGGCGTCTGAGTGACATCACATAAAGGGCTTTAAAAGAAATACCACAGTCGGGTGTCTGAGCGACACCACATAAAGGGCTTTAAAAGAAATGCCACAGTCGGGCGTCTGGGCGACGCCACATAAAGGGCTTTAAAAGAAATGCCACAGTCGGGCGTCTGGGCGACGCCACATAAAGGGCTTTAAAAGAAATGCCACAGTCGGGCGTCTGGGCGACACCACATAAAGGGCTTTAAAAGAAATGCCACAGTCGGGCGTCTGGGCGACGCCACATAAAGGGCTTTAAAAGAAACAATCATAATGAATATCCCGGAGGTAGAACCATCCCAGAGATATTTGGTAATAACGATAATATCACGGGTTAGTCAACAATAATAATAATCATCATAGATGTCACAAGTCACGGGTAGTAATTCCATTTTCTAGTTAACAGTTTCACCTCCGAAGACCGACACTAAGACCGATACTTAACCCATCCCAGACTGTAATCCTTAACCATGGACACGGCTATTCGAATAGGTTTATTCTCTGCAGAGGGTGTACTCTTTACCCACGAGTAACGGATTTCTTTAGTCCATCGGGAATAATTCCATCTACGGTCTTTTTGTAGAAAACACACCTAACTTGCACACACTAGCTTATCACACACGTGTCTGGAATCACCCACGACACCTGTTAAGCAAACTCTAAGTGGGGAGGCTACAACCTCGCGTAGCATGGGATCAAATTTATATCGCGCGCTCAAAGGGGTGGCCTCCCCTCTCGGTCCCAACCGGAAACACCCATGCTCCCGGACCAAGTGGCCTGCCTACCGGTTACAACCAGTATCTTCCACCATGGCCTCTCTGTACGGTGTGTGCTAGAAAGAGGTTGACAAGTTACTGAACCGTACTCTACTTGCTGTAGAGACGAATGGTAGCACGAAACAAGTATGGGGGTTACTGGAACAAGACTCGATCTACGGTCGACTCAGGAGGTTAAAGTATTCCCTGCATGATTAGTATAACAAATATAATCCATTCAACAGGGTCACCGCTCATATCACCTTGCCATGCCATATCAGACATAACCGTCCCGACGGAGATCGGCGACAAACTCATACCTACCCAAGGCAGAGGTTTTCCCGGTTTTCTGCCGGTATGCATTCAAGGCATATGAGGGTGATTATCATCACAAGTGTGTTCGTTTCCAACAGCACGGAAATCAATAATATGCACCCAGGCATATGATCATATCACATGAAATAACAAGTCCTTCGAAATGCGGTGGTGTTATAAATGCATCAATGATCACACCAAAAATATTATGCCGGGATTCAGAATGCTTGCCTTCAATGTTGTGGAGGGGTGAGGTGCTCTCCAAAACTTTTGAAAGCTTCTTCTCTCTCCCAAAATCCTATTTAAAAATATATTTGAATTAACACATATTTCAAAAACAGAACCAAAAAGTTGTTTGAAAATTTTTCAAATAAATCTTAACATAAACTAGACCAAATTTGAGGAAGGTAGGAAAAAGAATCAACTCATTTGGAGTTATATTTAAAAAGTTATAGCCAGTCAAAGATTTGGTCAAAATCTGTTTTTAAAATAAAACAGAAAAAAAACGTTTCGGCAGAATACGTCTTCGAAAACGGGAGACGTACTCAGGGTCTTTACGCTTCCACTTAAACGCGTGGAGGCGGAGCTGGGTCACCGACAGTGGGCCCGCCTGGCCCACTGGTCAGGTTTGACCAGTCACCGCGCGTCGTCTCCCTCCTCTGCCCGAGCAGAGCGGGGCTCCAGCGATCGTCGCCGGCGTTCGGCTGCTCGTCGTGGGCCCCCGAGGGTGGGGATGGATACGCACGGCTGGGGCGGTTCTCCCGGTGGTCGCAGGGTTGCTGGGGAAGGAGTAAATCGCCGGCGGCGAGCTCCGCGGCGGAGGGAAGCTCCGGTGACAAAGTGGTTTGTTGGCGGCGACGGCTCCCGATCAAAATTAAGTAGGGGGTTGGGTTCACAGGGGAATGAGGAAGTTCTTGGTGGAGAGAACGGAGAGGGGGAGGTACTGGAGGTGCCGGATTGGCCGGGGCGGTGGCGGCGGCAGGAGTTGCCGGAGACGAGGAAGGAGACCTCCCCGGGTCGAATGCGAGGCAGGGGAGCGCCATGGGGGTAGCATGAGGTCGCGTGCGTGCTCAGAGGGGCTCGGGGTGTCCATATATAGCACGCCAAGGTCGGTTCCGCGGCGGTGGATAAGGGCGGCCGGCGAACCGTCGTTCTGTAGCTGCAGGGGAACGTGGCGTCGACGAGAGCTAGGCGACACACTCGCGGATGAGCACGCGCTGTTCCAGGGCCAGGTGGCGAGCGGGCGAGGCTTGGGCGGCACTGCCCGTGGCAGAAGCGCACTGCCGACGCCGGAGTGCCGCCAAGAACGCCCTGGCGGCGGCGCTGTAGCGTGCCAGGGTGGTTTGGCGCGATGCTGCGAGGCGGGGAGTGCGTGGCGAGGTGCTGCCGTGTGGGCCAAAGCCAGGGGGCCAGCGTGTCGGCTCGGGCGCAGCATCGTGCAATATGCGCGCTCTGGGCGCGTCCAGTGCATGCACTGGGTGTGCTCGACGAAATGCCAGAGCATGCTACAGAGCTTGGTTGAGACTGGCAATTAACAGACCTAGGTTAGGAGAAACGGGGAGTCTAGTGGACATGCTGGTTTGATCAGAGGTGCAAGTTCACAGTGCAATGCCAAAACTCATGTCAGAACTGGTCATGCTCTCCAGGTGTTTGATAAAATGCCACATGCACTTAGGCAGGTCTTGGGGTGGCCAAAAACTCCAGAGGGGGGGTCTCTTTACATGCAAAGGAGAGTGGTGAGGTTAGTTGGACAAAAGGGGAAACTTGCTAGTGCAAGTTTTACAAAACCCCAATTCTGGACAGGAATTAAATAGCAGTATTCCATGAACCAAAAATGATCTAAATGGTGCATGCTCCTGGACTTAAGGGTTTAACATGGGGGACTACAAGTAGGAGAAATAATCAAGGGTATAGGAGCAACTAAAATGGTGGTTGCTGTACAAATCCTCAAATTGGACCAGAATGGAAATGAGGTTGATCCACTCAAATTTTTCAAAGAACATAAATAGGTTTTTGCACAAAGTGAAACAATAGGCTCCTACTGACCTCCCTTAATTTTGGTAGAAGTTTTAAAGAAATATTTAAATAGGTTGTAGTGCAAAATGCACTCTGGACCAGAGAAGAAAAATTGAGTGCAGGGCTCAAAATATTTCATGAATGAAATATATTTTGGCATAAAAGTGATTTACAAACATCACATGACATCTCCAAATTTTTTTGGAAATTTTAAGTGAATCTATCAAATGGTTGTAGTTCAAATATGGTCAATTAACCTTGAAAAACCATTTTCAAGAAAATAAAGATCAAGCAATTAAGTTAGTTAATTAGTTATACTGATAAAAGGAAAGTTTTTCTTGAGAGGTTAAACAAGTCCAATAACATAATTGAAAAGTTTTCTCTTTGGAAAAACTCATCATAACTGGGAAGGAAATGATTTAAAAAAATCAAAAAGGAGCTCAGAAATCCAAAGTTTTAATTCCTAGCAAAATTTTAATTTAATAAAACAAGGCCAAATTTTTGGGGTGTCACAATACTATCCCCCTTAAGAAAAATCTCGTCCTCGAGATTTGCTAAAAGTGGTGCTAAGAAAATAATATATGCAATAAAGATGTGGCTACAGTGAGAGGGCAATAAGTGGTGAAAAACCACAGTGTGAATACTGGTGCTGCGTGGAAAAGTCTACGGTTCGGAACAAAATCGGGTGATTTCTACGCTGGATAAAAATTTAGAATAATCTTCTAAATTTAGATATACGCTGATCGCACCCGAGAGCATAGTGCTCTCTCTGGCTGACAGGTGGACCCGGGGTCCACTGTCAGTCTCCTCTTCTTCTCCCTCTGGACCTTTCTTCCTCCTCTCTCCCGCGCGCTTCCTCCACCGGCGACGCCTAGTGTGTAGGGCATCTAGGCCGTACCGTGGTAGTGCGTGGCGTGCTAGCTGCCGGTGCAGCGTGCACTCACCTCGCGGGCCAGCGTGCTGTCGGCACTGCTCGCGGATTCGACTCCGAACACCGGCGATCGGTGACGAGCGGCGTTGGTGGACTTCGCCCACCGTACACCGAGCTCGAGCTATAAAAACGGCCGGGGTGCCTCTCTCTTCTTCCTCACATCTGGCCTCACTTCTCCTCCTCCTTCTTTCTCCATTACTGCTTACCGAAGCTTGGGTGAGGCTCTAATGGCGGAGGCGATGCCGGACTGGTTTGTGATCCTGATATGCGGAGGGCTGGCGACGCTGCTGGGGCTCTCTGTGCTCCTGTGCGCGATGATCTTCGACGAGTATCCCGATGCTGCGGCTCGGGTGTTGGTTCTCCGCGGTGGTGGTGATCATGAAGAGTAGATGGAGTGCGTCGGGTGCTAACTGTTGTTAGGGGTGATTAGCTGGATGTAACACCGTTGCAAAGTTTTGCAAACAGTGTATGTGTCTGAATGATTATGGTTGTGAGTCTGCTCGTGGTGCTGTGTGAAATTAAATAATCCACGCCGTGAGAAAGTGTAGATGTAGCAACTCAGGGAAAAGAAAAACTCACTCCAGGGTTTTGCGAGGGAAAAACAGTTAATTTAAAGGAACATCAACCACAACAAAAACTACACACATTAGCAGAAGCCAAATAATTGACTCGTCGTACAAACTCAGGGTATTACGCATAAGTCACATACATAAATAAATGCTGCAAGGAACAAATACAATAGTGACGTCTAAAAAGAAAACGGTAACAGGACGGGGTCCTGATAAAATGTCTCTGGTAAAGGAATACACTCCTCTTCTATTGGAGGAAGTGGATTGACCAGTCGATGAATGCGTCTCTCCGGGTCGGGTCTCAGTGGTCTGCCGATGGCAACCTGAGGATTTAAATCTGCGAGGCTCTGGAGATAATCCATCACTCGCTGGTTTAAATGCTCTTGAGCAATGATGTACTGGATAAGGTTGGCCAGAACTGGGTCTCTTTCAATACGTCCACCGGGAAAAGATGTTACTTCTCCGGGTGTTGCACGGCTCGGAAAGTAATAATATCCTCGTTCGCGGGCATAGGGTACTGCGGATCGAAGACGAGCAATCGCTTCTTTCGCAGCAGCCTCTATGGCTAAGTGTGGGGTTGGCATAGATTTCCCCACGAAGGAAACTTCTATTGGATCTTGATTGGGGTCTACAGGAGGGATATGCACTGCTGCCCAATATTCCGAGGTGGATGGGGTGATCCTTGATTTGAACAGCTCGTACTGGGGTGGCTGGGTAGAACCCATGGTACTGCGGGTAAAATCCCACAATATTTTGACAAAGCTACCTGGGGTTGCATCTGGGGTTCTCAGATGAATGCTGGGGTTGGGCATGACAGGAAGAAGCGTGAGTGTTGTGCGCAAAGTGAGGGTTGCTGGGTAAGGTCACAAGGTGGCCTTTATATAGCAATGGAGCCGGATTGTTTTACCGTGGTGAAAGGTAATAAATTTGCCAGCTTAGCTCCAAAGGTCGGGTCAGTGTCAGAGATACACATATCTCATAAAGAGACGTGTTACTGTGGTTGTCGTCGGGTTGGTTTTGGTAGTTGTGCCCGGAAGAATATGCAGCTATGCGCTGACCAAAAATGCAAGGCTACCATTAAAATAGAGGCACAAAGACAGGCTGCGTTAATATACGCGGTCGCATGATTACAAAGCGATGATACATTGAAACTTGGTGCTACTCATACTGCTTAGTCTACTTCATTTATGTCTAAACGGGCGTGCCTGGTGGATGCCGAGGCTTCTCCACGTGTCTCTCTGCCGGGATTAGTCGGAGATGGCGGAGGAACTGCAGGGTCGGGGTAGTGAGAATGACCATCACGGGGATTGTTGGCCACAACCCCGTTGGAGTGTGCTCCCAAAATGCGACGAAGCACCTCTGGGGTTATCGCAGCACCTTGGCCGATGGCTGGGGCAGATCTAGGGGTCTCGATCGGTTGTTCAAACAGCACGACTGGGTTGTCGGTGTTGGGCTCGTTTTCTTCTCTCGCCGGGGCTCGACGAACCAGCTCTCCACGAGCTGCGATTAGATCAATGGTGATCTGGTCGAACAGTGACTCTAGTGCACTTACATAGCGCACTAGGTGCAACAATGCGGGGTCCGTCTCGTGGTCTCCATTGGCGACTTGGGGTGGTCTACCATACCCTTCACGTTTGGGATAGTAGTGGAACGAGCGACAGTTAACTCTGGGCGACAAGTGCCTGAGATGAACTATAGCCTCTCGAGCGGCTAGCTGGATGGCTTGTGGCTCAAAGGAAGTTGTCCTTCCGGTGAACCTGTAGGGGCATTCAGGTGCTAGACTCCTACCGTAAATGTGCACAGTGGCCCAGAATTGGCGGTCTTCACCGCTCATGGGTCCTTGATACACAACATATTCTGGTGGCTCCTCTAACGCGTAGGCACGACGGGTGAGGTTTGCGAGGATGGTCACAAAACCTCCAAGGTTGGTTGCTGTGGTTTCGTTGTGCATGACAGGGCCAGGCATTGTGGCTCGGTTTGGGGGTAGCGGCTGTGCTGTGCTGGGTTGAGGCTAGCGCGCCCTTTTTATAGGGAAAAGGGGACGGAATCTTCCTTCGCACGCTTGCGAGAAAGGACTATTTAGGGGCCGGTCACTGGCGCATGAGTGACAGGTTAGGTTGATAGGTTGGGCACCGACTGCCAAAAGATGTTGGGTCACTGTGTGGCTATCTTGCACGAGAAGCTTGGCTGGGGTTTGGTTAAGGTCTGGTGGGTTGGTTTGCCTAAGTTTATTGACCTGGCTAGGATAGGATTAGCCACTGGTCAGCCTGGCTCTGATACCAAGCCTGTCGCGATCGGGTTTTCCGGGTAATAATTTCCAGAAAAGACCGTCGTGCTCATCAGCCCCAGGATTACTGTTAGCTGATGAGGCTCCAACTTGATACAGAAATTCCAAGCAGAAAACAAATTATGTAGTACAAGACCATTCTGGCCTGTGAGTACAACAAAAGGTTTCTAGTGGTTGATGGCGGAAGCGGGTTGTGAAACATCAGTGTCTATGGGACTCCATTTCCCACGGGAATAGCTGACCAGGTTAAATTCCTATCTTCGCGAGGCTGCTATCTCCATCGAGTGGTTTCCGGGGCTGGCATCGCGTCGCTCCTCTCCGTGCAAGAAAAATCTGGCCAAGACAATAGCCAGGGACAAGCCAGTGAGTACTTTGAATGTACTCGCAAACATTATGAATACAGGTATAATATAACCATGATGTGCAAAAGAAATATCTTTATGCCCATGACGTCTGTCACAATAGATAAATGAACTCTGATGCGTGCAAGCAAGTTATTTATAAAATTGCAATAACATGGTAGTATAAAAACTTATGAAACAAATAACAAGTAATGCCACAGTCGGGCATGTGAGCGACATCACATAAAGGGCTTTAAAAGAAATACCACAGTCAGGTGTCTGAGCGACACCACATAAAGGGCTTTAAAAGAAATGCCACAGTCGGGCGTCTGGGCGACGCCACATAAAGGGCTTTAAAAGAAATGCCACAGTCAGGCGTCTGGGCGACACCACATAAAGGGCTTTAAAAGAAATGCCACAGTCGGGCGTCTGGGCGACGCCACATAAAGGGCTTTAAAAGAAACAATCATAATGAATATCCCGGAGGTAGAACCATCCCAGAGATATTTGGTAATAACGATAATATCATGGGTTAGTCAACAATAATAATAATCATCATAGATGTCACAAGTCACGGGTAGTAATTCCATTTTCTGGTTAATAGTTTCACCTCCGAAGACCGACACTAAGACCGATACTTGACCCATCCCAGACTGTAATCCTTAACCATGGACACGGCTATTCGAATAGGTTTATTCTCTGCAGAGGGTGTACTCTTTACCCACAAGTAACGGATTTCTTTAGTCCATCGGGACTAATTCCATCTACGGTCTTTTTGTTGAAAACACACCTAACTTGCACACACCAGCTTATCACACACGTGTCTGGAATCACCCACGACACCTGTTAAGCAAATTCTAAGTGGGGAGGCTACAACCTCGCGTAGCATGGGATCAAATTTATATCGCGCGCTCAAAGGGGTGGCCTCCCCTCTCGGTCCCACCCGGAAACACCCATGCTCCCGGACCAAGTGGCCTGCCTACCGGTTACAACCAGTATCTTCCACCATGGCCTCTCTGTACGGTGTGTGCTAGAAAGAGGTTCACAACTTACTGAACCGTACTCTACTTGCTGTAGAGACGAATGGTAGCACGAAACAAGTATGGGGGTTACTGGAACAAGACTCGATCTACGGTCGACTCAGGAGGTTAAAGTATTCCCTGCATGATTAGTATAACAAATATAATCCATTCAACAGGGTCACCGCTCATATCACCTTGCCATGCCATATCAGACATAACCGTCCCGACGGAGATCGGCGACAAACTCATACCTACCCAAGGCAGAGGTTTTCCCGGTTTTCTGCCGGTATGCATTCAAGGCATATGAGGGTGATTATCATCACAAGTGTGTTCGTTTCCAACAGCATGGAAATCAATAATATGCACCCAGGCATATGATCATATCACATGAAATAACAAGTCCTTCGAAATGCGGTGGTGTTATAAATGCATCAATGATCACACCAAAAATATTATGCCAGGATTCAGAATGCTTGCCTTCAATGTTGTGGAGGGGTGAGGTGCTCTCCAAAACTTTTGAAAGCTTCTTCTCTCTCCCAAAATCCTATTTAAAAATATATTTGAATTAACACATATTTCAAAAACAGAACCAAAAAGTTGTTTGAAAATTTTTCAAATAAATCTTAAAATAAACTAGACCAAATTTGAGGAAGGTAGGAAAAAGAATCAACTCATTTGGAGTTATATTTAAAAAGTTATAGCCAGTCAAAGATTTGGTCAAAATCTGTTTTTAAAATAAAACAGAAAAAAAAACGTTTCGGCAGAATACGTCTTCGAAAACGGGAGACGTACTCAGGGTCTTTACGCTTCCACTTAAACGCGTGGAGGCGGAGCTGGGTCACCGGCAGTGGGCCCGCCTGGCCCACTGGTCAGGTTTGACCAGTCACCGCGCGTCGTCTCCCTCCTCTGCCCGAGCAGAGCGGGGCTCCGGCGATCGTCGCCGGCGTTCGGCTGCTCGTCGCGGGCCCCCGAGGGTGGGGATGGATACGCACGGCTGGGGCGGTTCTCCCGGTGGTCGCAGGGTTGCTGGGGAAGGAGTAAATCGCCGGCGGCGAGCTCCGCGGCGGAGGGAAGCTCCGGTGACAAAGTGGTTTGTTGGCGGCGACGGCTCCCGATCAAAATTAAGTAGGGGGTTGGGTTCACAGGGGAATGAGGAAGTTCTTGGAGGAGAGAACGGAGAGGGGGAGTGTCACATCCCTAGCTTCTGGTAATGCTCTAGGCTAGCTTCATGTGTGCATCATGTTTAAATTCTGAAACTTGAATTGAGGAATATTGGAAGCCTCAAAAACCTTAAATAAAAGAGGGGCAAAAACCCTAGAAATCTCATTCATTGCTCCAAAATGCTCTTCTTAAATGTTTGATAATTTTTGGTAAGGGTTCTGGTCCCAACCAAACTATTGAACATTTTTAAGGATTTATTTTTGGGACTTTGGATTTAATTCATTAGCTATTTGAATTTGAATTATATTCATATAATTAGAATATAATTTCAAATACCCCCGAAATATTTATAAGCTTTTGGAAAAGTCCATCTAGCAATTTAAAATATTCAGAGGAGTTTTTGGCATTGTTTGAATTATTATTTTTTAATTCAAAACAGTGGCAAAAGTTTAAATAAAACAAAACAAAAGAAAAAAATAAAAAGAACAGAAGCCTACCTGGGCCACTTACCTGTAGCCGGCCCAGCTGGCCAGCTCCTCCCGCTGGCCCAGCCCACCGCTACTCCCCCCCTCTGTCGTCTTCCTCCCCGACAGGGGAACGGCGTGTGCCCGACGCTCGCCGGCACGCGCGCGCGCCACCTCCCCCCCTTCTAGCCACCTCCTGCTTCCCCGGACTCCCTCGATGCCCTGGACGAAGCCACGCAGCCGCCCCGCACCGCTCTCACTCTCCCTCGCCCTCCTCTTCTCCCCCTGCTCTCACTCCCTCTCACCCGAGAACCACCGCCGCCGCCGACGGGCATCACCGTAGCCACCGGCCTCCCCTCGCCTCCCCGACACACGCGGAAGCTCCGCTCCTCCGCCCTGAAGCTCCCCGTCAAGCCGTGCCCCTCCGGACACCCCGTGGAGCCGTCGCCGTCGCCAAATTCGACTCCGGCCGCCGTGGATCCTCGCCGGCGATTCGGGAGCTACCGGGCATCCCCGACCTCGCCCTCGCGCTCGCTGGTTCCGCGGTGAGCCCCCGCACCGAACCCCCTCCTCCCTGTGTCCGTTTGCGCCGTCTAGGCCTTAGCTCCGCCATGGCCGAAGCTCGCCTCCGCTCGAGCTTGTCGCCGGTGTTGCTCCGGCGACCTTTTGGCCACGCCAGTGCACCTAGCACTCTCGCCGCACCTCGTAGTGCCCCGCTAGCGCTTTAGTTCGCTCGTTTGCACGCTGCAGCCGCGTCCCCGAACACAGCCGAGCTCCGACCGCCGCCGCAAGCTTGCTCCGGCGAGCTCCGGCGCCCCCGCAGCGCCCCCATCAGCTCCCCTGGTTGCGGACGAAGACGGGCTACGCCCCGGTGGTCTTCGCGCGATCAAACGCTGTCTGAAACGCAAGTCCGGCGAGTCGCCGCCGCGCTAATGGTCGCCGCCGGCCAGAACTCCGGCGGGCTGACGTGGCTTAGTTAATTAGTCACTAACCCCCCACCTACTGACGCTGACAAGTGGGCCCCAGGGCTTAGTCAAAGCTAACCAGCCCAGGTTTGACTCGGGGTTAACCCCCTGTCACTGACGTGTGGGTCCCACACGTCAGGTTTGACCCTGGACAGCCGCGTTGACCCGCTGACGTCGTGCTGACGTCATGCTGACGCAATAAGTATTTTCTGGATTTAATATTATTCAGGAAATTTCAGAAAATA
Organism: Triticum aestivum; assembly: GCF_018294505.1. Lineage (NCBI taxonomy): Eukaryota > Viridiplantae > Streptophyta > Magnoliopsida > Poales > Poaceae > Triticum > Triticum aestivum. The sequence goes on from NC_057810.1 coordinate 38,866,197, forward strand.
GCTAAAACTTCAATAAATCATAGAAAATTAACCGTAACTCCAAATGAAATAAATTATATATGAAAAATTATCAGAAAAATTCAAGGAATCCATCTGTACCATTTTCATGCATGATTGAACAACTTATAGCTGCTGTTTAGCACAAATCAATTAAAGGGCATTTAAATAATCACATATGGAGTTTGAATTTGAATCTTGTATTCAAACCAACTTCATTTAACTTGTTGCTAGATGCATTAGCCCAAAACACATTCATTTTGCTATGTCATGATCATGCATCATATTGTGCATTGCATTGATTGTGTTTCCTTCTGTGTTGCCGGTATTTGTCCCCTCTCGATAGACGTGATACCGAGGATGTGATCGTTGACACTGATGAAGACTCAATGTTATCTTCAGAAGTGCCAGGCAAGCAAAACCCCCTTGTTCATTCCGATACAATCCTACCCTCTCGCTCCTGCTCTCTTTTACTGCATTAGGACAACACCGATTCAACTGTTACATGCTGCGGTAGTTGAACCCCTTTATCCTTTGCATGACCTGTCATTGCCACAGTAAATAGATGAAACCCACTAGCATGAGTAGGAGTTGTTTGAGCCCTGTTGTGCCTACTCATTCATGCTTGTTTGTCATGCCTGCTACTGCTTAGAGTTGAGTCAGGTCTGATTCATCGAGGATGAATCAGAGGTGTGTGAACATGTCCTACTATGTGTGAGCTAAGTGTGTGAACACGATTTGGTAAAAGGTGTCGGTGAGAGGCCATGTAGGAGTACATGGTGGGTTGTCTCATTGTAGCCGTCCTCAGGAACTGAGTTCTGTGTTTGTGATCCATGATTCAGTTACTACCATACATTGGGCCCTGAAATATGACCCCGCTCGACTTCTTATTCACCCTAGTCCTCTGTCCAGGAGTTGCAAGTAGTTTCTGGTGTTTGTAGCTTACTAGAGGCCGTGGACAGCGCTGACCGTAGGGGTGGGCTGTGATGCGGTAGGTACGTGGCACGGTGTACCGGATGCCCGTTTGGTATCTCGGGAACCCTGTTCACATCGTTTGGGGCTGTGAGCGAAACTCCGGCCGGATCTCCTCATGGATGGAACCCGAATAGGCGATAAACCTGGACTAGAGACTTGAGTGTTTAGGTAGGTCGTGGTCTACACCCACGTCGGCTTTCGCTTGAAGTCTGCCGAGCACATGTCGTGTGCAGACGCTAAGTGGTGGAAACATGTATGAAGAAGTACACCCCTGCAGGGTTATCATCATCTATTCGAATAGCCGTGTCCGCGGAAAAGGACTTCTGGGTTGCTTATATCAGTTCATAGACAAGTGAAAGTGGATACTCTAAAATACGCAAAATAAGCGTGAGTGCTATGGATGGCGTTCTCGTAGGGAGACGGGAGCGATTCCATAGTGGTGTATTGATATGGGGAATATGTGGACTCGTGTGCGCCACCTCAAAAGAGTTACTTGCAGTCGTAGTTCAGGATAGCCACCGAGTCAAAGCTGGCTTGCTGCAGTTAAACCCCACCATCCCCTTTGTTGATAATGAAGCATATGTAGTTAGTTCTGATGTAAGTCTTGCTGGGTACATTTGTACTCACGTTTGCCTATTTATGTTTTTGCAGAGAGACTTCGGTCTCGCTAGTAGTTCCGCGTGGACTTCGACGTTTAGCTTGTTACCTCAGCTACGATCTTGTGCCCTCGGCAGGATCTGGTAGATAGTCAGGCTTCTCAGCCTTTTTCATTTATAGATGTCTGTACTCAGACATGATAGCTTCCGCTTGTGCTTTGACTTGTATGCTCTGATTGTTGGGTCATGAGACCCATGTTTGTAATATCTCGCTCCTCGGAGCCTATTGATTAAATTACTTGAGTCATAGAGTCATGTTGTGATGCCATGTTGTGTTTGCACATATCGAGCATATTGTGTGTATGTTATTGAAATGCTTGGTATGTGTGGGATTTGACTATCTAGTCGTTTATCTTCAGTAGCCTCTCTTACCGGGAAATGTCTCCTAGTGTTTCCACCGAGCCATGGTAGCTTGCTACTGCTCCGGAACACTTAGGCTGGCCGGCATGTGTCCTTCTTCGTTCCTGTGTCTGTCCCTTCGGGGAAATGTCACGCGATGAATACCAGAGTCCTGTTAGCCCGCTACAGCCCGGTTCACCGGAGTCCTGCTAGCCCAGTGCTACAGCCTGGATTCACTCGCTGATGACCGACACGTTCGATGCTGGGTCATGGATGCCTGTCCCTGTAAGTTTGTGCCACTTTGGGTTTACGACTAGCCATGTCAGCCCGGGCTCCTTATCATATGGATGCTAGCGACACTGTCATATACGTGTGCCAAAAGGCGCAAACGGTCCCGGGTAAAGGTAAGGCGACACCCGTGGGAATACCGTGCGTGAGGCCGCAAAGTGATATGAAGTGTTACATGCTAGATCTATGTGGCATCGAGTCGGGGTCCTGACAGCGTTGGTATCAGAGCTTGACTGCCTGTAGGATTACCAAGCCAAACTGGTCGAAGTTGAGTCTAGAAATTCTTTAGTTATATAAGGGAATTGATTGTGGGATGGAACGTAAGGCTCTTTTTACTCCTTATACCTTATGCCTTCTGATCTGAGTCATCTTATCTTTCCTGCGGGGATTAAGAACTAGGCTATCTCTTCTTTCCATCAGGATCACGTGTTACTAATCCGTAGACTTATACGATTGTTGGACTTAAGCCTCGTTTCAGTTCCTACTACTTTTGTATGTTAATTATTGATCTCGAGACCTTGGTATTGTGCTTCTGAGTGGTTATGCCACCATTTTTGTGAATGTCTCAAATCTTTTCTGAGCATTTACAGCCGTTATGCTGTCCGAGTCATCCCAGGTTTCTAAGTAGTCTGATGCAATTGCAAATCTTTTCTTCCTGTTTCAATGTTCCCATGGGCCAGATTAACCACACTAATCAGTGAGTTGAGGTACTCCGTTACCTTGACATATATGTTGGAGATACTATTATGGCCCTAGGTGTTTAGGGAGTCACCTAGTAATCTAGCAATGTTTTGTGATCCCCAGTGTGATGATTCTGGCTTTTATTCTCGAAAGCATCCCGTGATGCCACTTAGTAGTAGGTATTCTATTCCTTGGGCTTTGAACCCGAGATTCACTCTACTTACTTCATGTTGATAGTGTTTGCTAGTTCCTTCAGGATATTAGTAACTTTTCGATAGTCCTCGAGGTCCGTGGTATTTCCTTCTTCCAAATACTATGAACCGCTTATGGCAGATGTTTATTGGATCAAAAGATCACAATTAGAGTACTCTTGAGGAGTTCTCCATTCATAAATCGTGACTCTGCCAGTTCTACCTTTCTGCATGGGTTATCCAGAAGAAATATGTTGAACTTGGTTCGACATACTAATCTATGCATCCGCAACTCAGAAAATTATATGTTCCTTTGAGTTGTTCTCCGTAGTTGCATTCTGACCCTCGTCTATCAATTGATAGTCAAGAGTATGCGTGCGTTCGTTTATCGATGCCTATTACTCTTGTGGTCCGTCAAGCCATTCTGTCCTGAATGACTTGGAGAAACAAACTCCAGTACCTCTTCCATATCCAGGATTGGGTCAAAGAAGTTGTGCTCCGCAGATCTAATTGCTAATCCAGCTTTTGGTTCTGTTCTACCTTGGAGTATTACCTTATTCTATATCGAGATTGTTATAGGAATTGCACACCATCCTATGAACTCTTGGTACAGTGATACTTCTCACCATCATTAGTCATTCCTCGGCCCTCGTGTTGATGCAACCGGAATACCGACAAATGAGTTGTGATGTGTGAGATCAATACTCCCAGCAACCTCGTTGCTTGGTAGTTAAAGGATAATAATTTCATTCTTAGTATGTTGGTTTTTGAATCATCCTTCTAAGACTGATCGTGCTACCTAGTCCTTATTTCGGTGCACCCTTCGATTGATGAATTAGGATCTTGTCAAGCCCTCGCTCACTTGATCATATCATCTTGCCCCGAAAAGCAAGATTGTTCTCGAGCTTAGTAACATATCAGTGGTTCGTGATTTTCTGAAGATCTTCTCGGAAGTACTACCAGGTTGTCACCTGACCGCTATGTTGAGCTCGTGATCAAGTTGGTTTATTGTAAACCACCCTTTCTCCAAGAATCTGTGATGGATATCCCTGAGCTAGTTGGTTAAGCTAGACAACAACTTGGAGAGTTGGAAGGTAAAAGCTTGCCTGACTTAGTTCGTTCCAAAGGGATATTCTTGTGTAGTGTGTGTTGAAGAAATATGATATCTTCATCGGTTGGTCCCTGTGATCAGTTGCTGGACCTATTGCCTTATCAATCCTTTGATTTGAGTGTGGGCTATCGTCAAATCAAATCAATACCAATGATGCTCGTAATGTTGTCTTGTTCGTGGTTGATCCCTCGAGCATACACCATTACATCTTTGGCCTGACCAATGCTATCACTTGTTCACTTAACTATGGAATTCCTTTTAAAAGGAAACCCGGATGAATTGTTGTTGAGCCCATTGACAACATCCTTATTCCCTCCATGATTTTGTTGAACATTAAGTTAGTGTTGGAAACTTTTGAAAGCATTTCTTCATGCTAGTTCATGGAGCAAATGTTCGGATGTAAGAAGTGACTTCCTCCAGTCCATGTGCATTTGATGCAAGTTGCCGCCGTGGATTCGAGAAAGTCAATGTTGCTTCCTTTGGAATCATCCCAAATCAGTCATGCATACGTGCGAAGTATTCTGTGGTTCGGAGACTTGCAACCTCCATTCTATATGGGTCCCTAGCACACCAAGCCACTGATTGATTTGTTCAAGATTAATAAGTTTTAAGTGCTAGTCCCGAAGGTACCAGATGGATTTGTACAAAACTTCGATATCCTCGCTGATGGTTTCCCCTCCTGAACTCGGTAGTGTTTTATTATAAGACTACTTTGTGGTCATGCTTGTCTTGGACAACGTGTTCACATGTTTGTAGCAGAACCAGCTCATGTTTTGGAGCTTGCTATCGTAGTTCATTTCCCGAGAATCTCGCAACGTCATCTCGTCGAATTGTGTTGCATACTTTCATTTTTCTTCCTAGACTCGATGAGTCTGGATTATCCTGACACCAACCAGATCTGAATCTCAGGCAGATATGATGGTTTGGAACATTTCCCAAGAACTATAATATTGGTCCCTTGATAACCGGTAAAGTGGATGTCGTGGCCAGCACCACCCAGCCGAAGGACCTATTATTGTGGTATCTTGATTGAAGCAGTTGGCCACCTTCCCATAAGGACTTCGTAGGATTTACTTCCTAGTTGTGCGTTATGCTTATTGTGTTCCCGAAGTCCGACCTTTTACTTGATGTTCTAGTTATCAAACCATATCTATGAATGGGATACACTAGCACGTCAAGGAGAACATTAGAAGCGGAGTGCTAAATGTCTCTCGGTCGATCATCCAGATTTTGTTTCCTTGGCCTCGCTAAGGTGAAATCTGAGAAAGTGTTATCTTCCTTTGCATCTGCATCCTCCATCACCATTCATCATGGTAGTAAGTTGTGCTACCGGACCCTTGACACGGATGTTGGTAAAACCTTGATGAATGTGGAAATGCTTAAGTTCTTGAGAGCACGCGCAAGCGCTACGTCTTATCATCGGCACTAGCTGGGATTGCCCCAGATTCTTCGGTTATGCTATAACCACTCCAACAGTGAATTCACTCTCTATTGTTGGGTTCTTCCCCAGTTACCAGAATCATTCCCAGCATTTGCATTTTGTTCCCAGCTTGCACCGCCAATGTGCCATTCTACCATGGGTCTCTTCCATTTCCGGTGATAAGCAAAATTCATTCATTACGTTGTTTTCAACAAGGTAATCCACATCATCCAAGTCCGAGTATGCCATTCTACCGACCCCCTCCAAATGATCGCTTGTGATTACCTTAGGCTGGTATAAAGAGTTCCAATGATCTCTGAATCAAAAGTAATTCTTTTTGCCACTTAAGATAATAATCTACGAATCACCCTCCTCCAGGATGTTTCGTCGTGGTATCATGGCAACTCAACTCCTCGCTACGTTGACAATCGTTTACCACCTTCTTAAGTGTGGAATTGTTGTCCACCTAGTGAACCTTCGTCATCCGTCTCTTTCCACCCCTCTTGATGTGTAACTCGTGTCTCAACCCGAGAGATGGTCCTATGTCTCATTCCGTGAGTTGTTCGATCTTCGAGAAGACCGATCCTTCTAGAGTTTTCCTTTCCTCTTCTTGTCATGATTAGCTGGAGTTCTCAGAGCAAGACGACAAGACAATAATGGTGATCGAATCAACGTTCCTATGAAGTGCACCCTGGATCGTGAAGATTGTACTAGTTGCGTTCCCCCTTCACCCTACCCTACGCTTGAATCTCGAGACGAGATTCTTGTTTAGTGGGGGTGAGTTGTCACATCCCTAGCTTTACCCTGGCCTTGGACTAGCTTGGTTGCTGCATCATGTTTAAATTCAAATGAAATTTGAATTGAGGAATTTTCAAAGCCTCAGAAACCTCTAAAAATAACCAACAATCAAATCTTCTCAAATGTGTCCAAGAAAATGTTCCTGATATCCTCTGGAAATATTGGCAAGAGGTAAAATCCAAACCAATATTTTTGGTGTCTCAGAAACATTTAATTTGGGCATTTGAATTAAATCAATAATTATTTGAATTGGATTTATATCTACTATTAAATAAATATAGGTCCAATAATTCTGAATTATTTTGTGGAGCATTGTCTTAATTCTTTTAGCTCCTAAAAATATTGTCAGAAGCAAAATAAATTGAATTGGTTTCAAAACCAAATTCAAAACAAACCTGCAAATTAGAAAACTGAAATAATTAGAAAAAGACAGAGAGAGAAGAGAAACCTTACCTGGCGCCACCACCGGCCCAGTTCCCCAGCCGGCCCAGCCCACCTCCTCCTCCTTTGTCCTCTTCCTCCTCTGCCAGGAGGACGAGCAGAGGCGAGGCGTGGCGCTCGCCGACGCTGCCTCGGCCACCTCCTGCTTCCCCCCCTAGCCACCTCCTGCTTCCTCTCGTTGCCCTGGATCCCGTCCGCGACGCCACGCACCCCCCCAGGCCTCTCACTCTCTCCCCGAGCTCCTCTCCTCCTCTGGCTCTCTCGCGCGCAGCCACCGAACACACCCGCCGCCGCCGACGGGCATCACCGTAGCCACCGGCCTCCCCTCGCCTCCCCGACACACGCGGAAGCTCCGCTCCTCCGCCTTGAAGCTCCCCGTCAAGCCGTGCCCCTCCGGACACCCCGTGGAGCCGTCGCCGTCACCAAATTCGACTCCGGCCGCCGTGGATCCTCGCCGGCGATTCGGGAGCTACCGGGCATCCCCGACCTCGCCCTCGCGCTCGCTGGTTCCGCGGTGAGCCCCCGCACCGAACCCCCTCCTCCCCGTGTCCGTTTGCGCCGTCTAGGCCTTAGCTCCGCCATGGCCGAAGCTCGCCTCCGCTCGAGCTTGTCGCCGGCGTTGCTCCGGCGACCTTTTGGCCACGCCAGTGCACCTAGCACTCTCGCCGCACCTCGTAGTGCCCCGCTAGCGCTTTAGTTCGCTCGTTTGCACGCTGCAGCCGCGTCCCCGAACACAGCCGAGCTCCGACCACCGCCGCAAGCTTGCTCCGGCGAGCTCCGGCGCCCCTGCAGCCCCCCCATCAGCTCCCCTGGTTGCGGACGAAGACGGGCTACGCCCCGGTGGTCTTCGCGCGATCAAACGCTGTCTGAAACGCAAGTCCGGCGAGTCGCCGCCGCGCTAATGGTCGCCGCCGGCCAGAACTCCGGCGGGCTGACGTGGCTTAGTTAATTAGTCACTAACCCCCCACCTACTGACGCTGACAAGTGGGCCCCAGGGCTTAGTCAAAGCTAACCAGCCCAGGTTTGACTCGGGGTTAACCCCCTGTCACTGACGTGTGGGTCCCACACGTCAGGTTTGACCCTGGACAGCCGCGTTGACCCGCTGACGTCGTGCTGACGTCATGCTGACGCAATAAGTATTTTCTGGATTTAATATTATTCAGGAAATTTCAGAAAATAGCTAAAACTTCAATAAATCATAGAAAATTAACCGTAACTCCAAATGAAATAAATTATATATGAAAAATTATCAGAAAAATTCAAGGAATCCATCTGTACCATTTTCATGCATGATTGAACAACTTATAGCTGCTGTTTAGCACAAATCAATTAAAGGGCATTTAAATAATCACATATGGAGTTTGAATTTGAATCTTGTATTCAAACCAACTTCATTTAACTTGTTGCTAGATGCATTAGCCCAAAACACATTCATTTTGCTATGTCATGATCATGCATCATATTGTGCATTGCATTGATTGTGTTTCCTTCTGTGTTGCCGGTATTTGTCCCCTCTCGATAGACGTGATACCGAGGATGTGATCGTTGACACTGATGAAGACTCAATGTTATCTTCAGAAGTGCCAGGCAAGCAAAACCCCCTTGTTCATTCCGATACAATCCTACCCTCTCGCTCCTGCTCTCTTTTACTGCATTAGGACAACACCGATTCAACTGTTACATGCTGCGGTAGTTGAACCCCTTTATCCTTTGCATGACCTGTCATTGCCACAGTAAATAGATGAAACCCACTAGCATGAGTAGGAGTTGTTTGAGCCCTGCTGTGCCTACTCATTCATGCTTGTTTGTCATGCCTGCTACTGCTTAGAGTTGAGTCAGGTCTGATTCATCGGGGATGAATCAGAGGCGTGTGAACATGTCCTACTGTGTGTGAGCTAAGTGTGTGAACACGATTTGGTAAAGGTAGCGGTGAGAGGCCATGTAGGAGTACATGGTGGGTTGTCTCATTGTAGCCGTCCTCAGGAACTGAGTTCTGTGTTTGTGATCCATGATTCAGTTACTACCATACATTGGGCCCTGAAATATGACCCCGCTCGACTTCTTATTCACCCTTGTCCTCTGTCCAGGAGTTGCAAGTAGTTTCTGGTGTTTGTAGCTTACTGGAGGCCGTGGACAGCGCTGACCGTAGGGGTGGGCTGTGATGCGGTAGGTACGTGGCACGGTGTACCGGATGCCCGTTAGGTATCTCGGGAACCCTGTTCACATCGTTTGGGGCTGTGAGCGAAACTCCGGCCGGATCTCCTCATGGATGGAACCCGAATAGGCGATAAACCTGGACTAGAGACTTGAGTGTTTAGGTGGGTCGTGGTCTACACCCACGTCGGCTTTCGCTTGAAGTCTGCCGAGCACATGTCGTGTGCAGACGCTAAGTGGTGGAAACATGTATGAAGAAGTACACCCCTGCAGGGTTAACATCATCTATTCGAATAGCCGTGTCTGCGGAAAAGGACTTCTGGGTTGCTTATATCAGTTCATAGACAAGTGAAAGTGGATACTTTAAAATGCGCAAGATAAGCGTGAGTGCTATGGATGGCGTTCTCGTAGGGGGACGGGAGCGAATCCATAGTGGTGTATTGATATGGTGAATATGTGGACTCGTGTGCGCCACCTCAAAAGAGTTACTTGCAGTCGTAGTTCAGGATAGCCACCGAGTCAAAGCTGGCTTGCTGCAGTTAAACCCCACCATCCCCTTTGTTGATAATGAAGCATATGTAGTTAGTTCTGATGTAAGTCTTGCTGGGTACATTTGTACTCACGTTTGCCTATTTATGTTTTTGCAGAGAGACTTCGGTCTCGCTAGTAGTTCCGCGTGGACTTCGACGTTTAGCTTGTTACCTCAGCTACGATCTTGTGCCCTCGGCAGGATCTGGTAGATAGTCAGGCTTCTCAGCCTTTTTCATTTATAGATGTCTGTACTCAGACATGATAGCTTCCGCTTGTGCTTTGACTTGTATGCTCTGATTGTTGGGTCATGAGACCCATGTTTGTAATATCTCGCTCCTCGGAGCCTATTGATTAAATTACTTGAGTCATAGAGTCATGTTGTGATGCCATGTTGTGTTTGCACATATCGAGCATATTGTGTGTATGTTATTGAAATGCTTGGTATGTGTGGGATTTGACTATCTAGTCGTTTATCTTCAGTAGCCTCTCTTACCGGGAAATGTCTCCTAGTGTTTCCACCGAGCCATGGTAGCTTGCTACTGCTCCGGAACACTTAGGCTGGCCGGCATGTGTCCTTCTTCGTTCACAGTGCTGGTTTGATCAGAGGTGTAAGTTCACAGTGCAATGCCAAAACTCATGTCAGAACTGGTCATGCTCTCCAGGTGTTTGACAAAATGCCACATGCACTTAGGCAGGTCTTGGGGTGGCCAAAAACTCCAGAGGGGGGTCTCTTTAGATGCAAAGGAGAGTGGTGAGGTTAGTTGGACAAAAGGGGAAACTTGCTAGTGCAAGTTTTACAAAACCCCAATTCTGGACAGGAATTAAATAGCAGTATTCCATGAACCAAAAATGATCTAAATGGTGCATGCTCCTGGACTTAAGGGTTTAACATGGGGGACTACAAGTAGGAGAAATAATCAAGGGTATAGGAGCAACTAAAATGGTGGTTGCTGTACAAATCCTCAAATTGGACCAGAATGGAAATGAGGTTGATCCACTCAAATTTTTCAAAGAACATAAATAGGTTTTTGCACAAAGTGAAACAATAGGCTCCTACTGACCTCCCTTAATTTTGGTAGAAGTTTTAAAGAAATATTTAAATAGGTTGTAGTGCAAAATGCACTCTGGATCAGAGAAGAAAAATTGAGTGCAGGGCTCAAAATATTTCATGAATGAAATATATTTTGGCATAAAAGTGATTTACAAACATCACATGACATCTCCAAATTTTTGTGGAAATTTTAAGTGAATCTATCAAATGGTTGTAGTTCAAATATGGTCAATTAACCTTGAAAAACCATTTTCAAGAAAATAAAGATCAAGCAATTAAGTTAGTTAATTAGTTATACTGATAAAAGGAAAGTTTTTCTTGAGAGGTTAAACAAGTCCAATAACATAATTGAAAAGTTTTCTCTTTGGAAAAACTCATCATAACTGGGAAGGAAATGATTTAAAAAAATCAAAAAGGAGCTCAGAAATCCAAAGTTTTAATTCCTAGCAAAATTTTAATTTAATAAAACAAGGCCAAATTTTTGGGGTGTCACAGATGATGATTATGATGATGACATGATTTGATGAGACTAATTGTATGTATGCTATGATTACATTTGTATGTGTATGATATGCTAAAGATTATTGTATAAAGCCTATTCAAATACAAAACAAATATGAAGGGAAAAAAACTAATAAAACTAGTAGTAGCGAGGGGTGAAAATTTAGCAGTAGCGCCGCCTTACCAGTAGCGCTTCCTTGTAAATAGCGCTGCAGATAATATCAGCAGCGCCCTTTTCTAAAGAGTGCTACAACTATTCATGTATAGCAGTAGCGTGGGACGACAGGCGCTACTGCTATACGTTAGTTGTAGCGCCTTATTAGTAGCGCCGGTCCCCGCGCTACTGATAGGCCTAAAACCCGTGCTGCTGTTAGGCTTTTCCCTAGTAGTGACTGTGTGAAGTAGCGTTGTCATGATGTGGGATTTTAGTGTGTTGCATTATCATGGTGGAGCAGGGCAGCCATGCATCGTCGGCCTGTGGCATGAGATTCCAAGAGTTTGATATTATGTTCATCCATGGGTTGTTTCACCTTGGAGATACTTATTCCAGTCAGTAGGACTTAGCTTGTCTACTTTTTTTTGCTGGATATAATGAGGCACCAAAGTCTTTTCTGGTCATCTTTACACCTGCACTTTTTAATAATATGGCTGCATACATCTTTTGGATGCAGGGTAAGCCTCCTTTTAAGAAAACATATTTTTTCAGTGATGTTGATTTCATATTGATAGAAGCTTGTGCTCAGAAACTGCTTGATTCAAAATAAGCTTCTCAGAGCGAGACTCCTCGCCGCCTCCTGAGGGTGCGCTCAGATCCCATCTCTAGATCCTTCATCATCCATCTCCAAGCCCGCACCTCAGATCCTCTCGTTCCTCTCGCCGCCTCCCGAGGCTGCCGCGGGCAAAGCCATGTAGCTCCGAAGGATGGGGGCGACGGGGAGGTCCTTCTGTGGTTGGTTGCGGATCTGCAACGGCTCGTGCTTGGCACTGCGAGGATGGGATGGATCCGGCAGATCCAATCCTAAGTAGGCGTTGGGTTGCTGTTGCTGCTAGATCTCGCGCGGCGCCTACACGTGGGTGCCAAGGTGGAGGTAGCGGTTGCGCCCGGTATTCTGCTGATGGTCGCGCGCACGATGGCCGGGGAGGCGTTCCTGGTCATGCGGTGGAAGTGCTAGCCCCCATGGCCACCGGGAACGGCAGTTCTCTGGCAATGGTGGGCATGGCGGCTGTCGTGGATCTGGATCCTGCCCAGATCCGTTGTTGGTTCCTCACGTGGATGGCCGGCGGCGTGATGATGGGCCCGATGAGGGAATGGACGATCTCTGTCGGAGTACCAGCGGCAGCATGCGTATTCATGGCGAGGCTCCGCGCGGTTCTAGCCAGCCGTGAGATCGGGTCGACGTGGCTTTCGGTGAAATTCGCGCCTGACTGCGGTCTTGGCGGATGATGGCGGCGTCTCTGACGTCATTTCTGTGTAAATGCATCGTCGTTGCAGGTCACATCAACTCGATCGGGATGTTATGGGGAAACCCTAGATCTCAGTCTACCGGATCAGACGATGACGGCGCCTTCGATGTCGTTCTCCCTGTTGGAGGTATCGTTTTGGAGCAGGAGCTGGCTGGAGGGGGCAAGAGGAGGAGCGGTATTACATCTATCGCAAGGCCGTCGATGGATCCCGGCGGCATGGCGCTGCGGAGTTTTGCCGACGGGCGCGTGTGGATGGATACGTGCAAGATGGTGGCATTGTCTGGCGTCGTGGTGGCGTGGACGGCTGGCATCGCATGGTCGGTGCATCAGTACCTGCTCTGGAGATGGATCGGTGGAGGACGGCGGGGCGGTCTCTAAGAGTGTGCCAGAGCGGTGTGTGTGACCTAGTCCTAGTATTCTGGCTGGGCTAGGCATTCGGCTTTAGATGTGAGGCTTTGGTGTGATGTCTGTTTGGTATTAGGCTCGGACATTCGGCACCCCTTCATCAAGGGTATAGGAGTAGCGACAGTTGTTACCAAGATGGTGGCTTCATACCTACTGATGTACAACTTTGTAAGCTCATTGCGAATAATTAATAAAATGACTGCATGCATCATCCAGATGCAAATACCGGGGGTATATCCTCCTTTTCTAAATAAAAAAGATCTATTAGAGGCAAGGCCGCCAGGTAACCTTGTTTTTTTAGAAAGTTTGAGCTTCTCACATGTGCTTGTCTCAGTCCTCCAAGGCGTGTGCCACATGCAAGTAATCAATCTTTCTGAATTGGCAGATGACACACATGGATGGTGGTAATGTCCTTGTTCTTCGTTCTCTGTTCTAGGTTTTCTTCTTGTTCTAGGGCATTACCTTATCCTCCTAGTGTTGTGGTTGTTCTTTGGTTGGGAGAGACCGTCGTTCTTCTTGTGTCTGTGCAGTACATAGAACTCCGAATATTGCTTGAGTGATTTGCATGTCTTGAACAGATCTAACTATCCTGGTAGTGCTACTGTCAGCAGTTCTACCGCCCAGACGGGCGGTACAACCGGTGGGGCGGTTCTACCGGTGGGGGATCCGGTTCAACCGGTAGATATGAACCACAACACTGTTCTGGTTTCTTTGTGTTGCATTTTTCGTGTGCTTTCCTCTCATTCCTGTTGGTTTCGTGTGTCCCCTTCGTGTTTGTGTTCAGGTGGCTCCAGTTCTCGCCCTGCTCCTAGCAAGACCAAGAAGAGGGTTCGATGGGCTCCGCGCCCGGCTGACTCTGAAGAGGAAGTTGTGATCCCCACCAAGCCCACTCGCCGTGAAAAGTCTGCCGCTGTCAAACAATGTGTGATTATGCCACTCCACCGTTGGAAAGCCAAGGATTGGGAAGCCTTCCGCTCAAAGAATCCTTATGTGGTTCCCATAGCTCCTCGTTGGACCACTGTTCAGTTTCGGAATGAGATGCAAGTGCGAATTGTTCATGAACTCTTTGAGCACAACAAGAACAGATATGCCAAGCAGTGGACCATCGATCTTGATCATTGGCGGAACAACCTGGAGTATTTTGGTGAGGCTTTGGCTCTCTGTGAGGAGTTTGATCTTGTCAAGCTCATGTCCGTCAACTGTGACTTTGATGTTCAACTCATCCATCAGTTCTATGCCACCGTTCACTTTGGAGAAGATGACGCGCGCACCCTCACTTTCATGTGTCGTGATGAGCTCTTTCAAGTTCCCTGGAGGACCTTCTGCAATGCTATTGGGTACGATGATACCGGTCTGGAAGGAAGGGGTGGCATTCTCCCCCATGATCATCCTGACCCCATGCCCAAGGAGAAGCTTGCCCCACTGTACATTCGGGGCCATGGTATTTTGGTGAATCTAAGGATTTTGTGAAGGTCTATGACATCATGCATCATGTTTTTTGCAATGTGCTTCTGCCCAAAGTGGGGAATCAAGATGAAATCCATGGCTATCTTGTTGACTTGATGGTTGCTATGAAGACCAAGGTTGGATCTGGGGAGACGTTTGATGTGTCCAACTGGCTGTGGGACGAGATGTACAACATGGTAATCTACAGGAAGGTTCCCATTTATGCTCCATTTGTCATGTGCTTTCTGAACTCAGTGTGGGGAGTTCGCTGTCCTGGAGAGCCCCTCACCTCTCCTGACAATCTCACCAATCATGAAGTCAAGCTCCTTAAGAAGAAGAAGCACGCCGAGCCACATTTCCCGGCTAATGCTCCTGAGGATGTCTATGCCACTTCTGATGATGAGGATTTTGAGTTGGAACCAGGGGCCAAGCCCTCGTGGGTGGACAAGCTCGTTGCCAAGGTAAAGAAGACCTTCTGCCTCCAGTCTGACATCCAGAAGAGGATGTATGAGGCACATGTCAATGAGAAGCTTGCGCGGCGTCGCCAAATTGCTTTGATGAGGCACCTAAGCATGTCAGTTCAGAGTGGTTCTGAGAAGTGCATCACACCGGAGGAGCGTTGGATATCCTCCCATAGCACCTGGACTGATGATGAAGCCCCTCCTCAGCCCTCCACCACCGTTACTGTTGCTGATGATATCATGGAGGACTCAGATCGGGACGATGATGAAGTTTCTGATGATGGTGAAGATTCTGACAATGATGAAGACCTTGATGCTACCGAGGAGTCAGAGGAGGACGACTGAGCCTGGGGCGATAGCTTCGCTCTCTTCCTTTTTGGTGTCCTGATGCCAAAGGGGGAGAGAGTGTGATAGGACTCGGGAGTTGCATGGGTGGTTGCGTAGTGTGTGTCTCGTTTTGAACTTGTCTGTGGTCTCCAGTTGAACTTTGGTCGTTCTCGTTTGTTTTGTGTGGTTTTTGTGCCACTTCTGCTATCTCTTGGTTATGCTTGTTGGTCTTAATTGGTAGTATTGTCTTGTTTCTTTGTGTTGGCTACCTTCTTGTTATATGCTTTATATGACGAGCCTATAGAATCTAGGGGGAGTCTCGTCCTGGGGCTCACATCTTGGGGGAGCTCCGTCTAGATTCTATAGTCTTCTATCTTATATCGTGTTGTTGTCATCATCCACCAAAAAGGGGGAGATTGTAAGGGCATTTCCCTACCTTATGTTTTGGATGATGGTGACAACCATTTGTTGGTCTAATCCTGTGCTAATTATTTCAGGTTCTCAATGATTAGGCTTTCATCGGTTTGTGGTTCTCTCTCGAAGGAATCATTTGAAGATGGGATCCTCTAGGGTTTTATCTCTTTGGTCGTAGGGATCCCGTACACTCTAGAGGGAATCCTCTATGGATAGAATAGGGGAGTCCATTCTCGTTCACATCCATTCCTCCTTTTCTTGTCGAGAGAGTGCCTCCATCCTCGTCTAATCCTTGCTGTGTGTTCCCAGCGGTTGTACCGCTCGTCCGAGCGGTTGTACCGCTGGATCTTGACGCTACTCTGCTGCTGTCGAGCGGTGGTACCGCTGCCTCCGGGCGGTGGTACTGCCATCTGACTCTGCATAGTCCAGCAGCGGTTGTTCCGGCCATGCACCGCCCATGTACCGGTCAGGCTTCTGTCCTGATACGGTGGCTGGGCGGTTGTGGCCCGGTTGGTTCAGTTGTTCCTTTTCAACCGGTACAACCGGAGGTTCAAGCGGTTCTTCCGCTCGTTCCTTAGCCGCTCAAGCAATCAAGACCAGGCGGTTGCACCGGCCCTGCACCGCCCAACTACCGCCCTCAAGGGTGACTCAGTTCTGTTTAGGTGCGGTAGTTGTGCGGTAGCTGGGCGGTTGGTCCGGTTATTTGCTAATGACCGGTACTACCGCCCGATGGCCCGGTTGTACCGCCTGGTAGGGTTCTGCAGTTACATCGTGAGTCCCGGTTGTACTGGGACAAGGAGCGGTTGTACCGCTGCAGTACTGAAAACGCAGTAATGGTTGGATTTTAGTGGGTTGCTATATAAGGTGGTTCCTCCACCTACCACGCCTATCTCTTACCTCTCTCACTCCACCATTGATGCTCTCAAGCTCTCTTGCCCGATCTCTCTCTCTAGCCACTCAAACTTGTTGATGTGCTAGGGTTTGAAGGAGGAGACCTAGATCTACACTTCCACCAAAGGATATTTACTTCCCCCATACTTCCTAGTGTGGATTTTGTTACTCTTGGTGCTTGAGCACCCTAGATGTTTGAGGTCACCTCGAGGCCATATTCCATTGTGGTGAAGCTTCGTGGTTTCGTTGGGAGCCTCCGATTGTTGTGGAGATTGCCCCAACCTTGCGTGTAAAGGTTCGGTCGCCGCCTTCAAGGGCACCAATAGTGGAATCACGGCATCTTGCATTGTGTGAGGGCGTGAGGAGAATACGGTGGCCCTAGTGGCTTCTTGGGGAGTATTGTGCCTCCACACCGCTCTAACGGAGACGTACTTCCCCTTAAAAGGAAGGAACTCCGGTAACACATCCTCGTCTCCACCGGCTCCACTCTTGGTTATTTCGTGCCTTTACTTTTGCAAGCCTACTTGTTGTTACATCCTTGCTTGCTTGTGTGCTAGTTGTATTTTGCATCATATAGGTTTCTCACCTAGTTGCACATCTAGACAACCTATTTTGTTGCAAATTTTAATTTGGTAAAGAAAAGCTTAAAAATTGTTAGTTGCCTATTCACCCCCCCTCTAGTCAACCATATCGATCCTTTCAATTGGTATCAGAGCCTCGTCTCTTTATTAAGGACTTTGCCGTCCGAAGAGTATGGTTGACGTCAACAACGGTGCGGAGGAACACTCCGGTGTGAATCCCATCTCGTCTTCGGACAAAGGGGGAACCTCGATCTCTCATGAGGAATTCAATGTGGCTTTAGACACATTGAAAACCTCCATGACGGCCGAGGTTAAAAGCATGTTTACTGAATTCCTAGAGGGACTCAAACTATCTACCTTGCCGATGAAAGTGGGTGATCCCACTAACAAGGTGACGGATGCTAACCCCGACAAGGGGGAAGCTAATAGTGAAAAGAGTCCGTCTACTAGTGGTAGAAATGGCACCGGCATCTATGCCCATGTGGAACCCCCGGTGTATAAAGGACCGATCCCCTCTACGCATTTGAATCATGCCGGTCCTCCTCCTAAATATGTGAAAAATGAAGATTTTGATTCTTGGGTCTATCGCTTCAAGCGTCATTTAAAACATGTGAATACTAACCTTTGGAGAATTATTGAAGAAGGTTTCTATCCTCATGATCCAAGCAACTTCACCCCTCGAGAAGAAGTGGACAACCAATTCAATGAGAGTGCTCTCTTCATCATCCAAGATGCTATCCTTCCCGAAGATCTCCCTCATCTTCGACCTCATGTCATGGCTAAAGAAGCATGGAAGTGTGTCGAGCGTATGTATAGAGGAAGTGCTAGCATTCAACGCTCCAACTATGAAGTGGTGCAAGATGAAGCCGATGAGTTTGCAATGAAAGAGGATGAAGAACCTCGTGAGCTCTTTCGAAGAGTGACCAAACTTGCGGTCGCACTCCGAGATCATGGGAGTAAAGACACGGATGACAATTGGATCAAGCGCAAGTTCCTCAAGGCCATGATGCCCTACAACAAGGCCATGTCCTCCGTCATCCGCCAAAGACCGGACTTCCACTCCATGACCTCTGGTGAAGTGTTGGATGAGTTCATTGCAATGAACATCTTGGATAAGACCGCCGACAATGCGATGCTCCGTTCCCAAAGGGCAAAGAAGCCTAATCTTGCCTTGAAGGCCAAGGTTAGTGTGGAAGAAGAAGAAGAAGAGGAAGATGAGGAGAGCAACCCCGAGGACACAAAGTATGATTATCATGAGCACATGGCTCTTGCCTCAAGACAGTTTTGGAGTAAGAAGACTACAAGACCCAACTTCAACAAGAACAACTCAATGGCCTCAAAGGGAAGCAACGAGTTAGAACTTGTTTCAACTGTGGCAATGTCAGTCATTTCATTGCGGATTGTCCATACGAGAAGCGGGAAGACAATGGTGGCAAGTTCATTCGAAAAGACAAAGCCAAGTCCTTCCCCAACAAGAACAACTTCACCAAGAAGACTCCTTCTCGCGGGTTGGTGGTTCAAGAAGAATACCATGAGGATGACGATGATGATGAAGATGGTGAAACAATGGCCATGGCATCCGTTGCCATTGTCTCAACTCCTCGGGTGTCTCTATTCGATGCACCTAACGAGAACATCACCGCTAAGTGCCTCATGGCTAAGGCCACCAACAAGGTAACCCCCAACATCAAAACCACCATTATTCCTAACCCTCCTTCAACGGATGACTTTGATAATGGTAAGGGGTCTAATGAGGAGATCAATGAATTTGAGTCCTTCATGAGTAAGCTCAAGGGTAAATCCAAGAAGCATTTCGTTGCTCTCTTGGAACAACTTGGTGAAGCCAATGACATGATCGAGGCTCATGAAGAAACCATCACTAAGATGGAAAGTCATAGTCGTGACTATGCCGATGAGATATCGGATCTCTCTAATGCTCTTGAGGAAGAGCGTGAGCATCGTTTGGCTCTTGAGGAGTCACACAACGATGGTCACGCTAAACTAAAGAAAGATCTTGATCATGCTCTTGTTGTGTCTCATGTTCTAGCTTCCGAGAAGGCTAAACTTGGGGTTGATCATGTTAGACTCACGGAGGAGTTTGATGTACTTGACAAGGCCCACAAGGTCTTGAAAAGTGCTCATGCCACCCTCAAGGAGTCTCATGCTCAACTCCAAGTTAAGCTAACTAAGGAAAAGGCCACATTTCCTCACATGGTCTTAATTGATAATGCAAATGCTACTAACCCATGTTGTGAGCATGTGCATCTTGTGGAGGAAAATGCCAAGTTGAAGGAACAACTCGAGAAAGGTCTTGTGTCATGCATACAAGGCGAGAAGAACCTAAATGACCTTTTGAGCAATCAAAAGGAAGTTGTGGGAAAGGAGGGAGTTGGGTTCGCACCCAAGTCCAAGAACAAGAAGAAGAACAAGGAGAAGAAGAGCAAGACCAATCGACCTCCTCCGCTCACGCAAACCTTTGTGAAGGAGGGAGAAGGTGCTCCTAAGGAGAAGAAGAACAATGGGAAGAGCGGTGAAGCCAAAGAGCACAACGCCATCTCTCCCAACAAAGACGGCGACTTTAACCCCTCTTATGTGTTGTGCCGTGCTAGTGATGGACATGTTTATGCTAAATTTGTTGGTTCTCCTTATGAGTACATTGAATGGTCTATTTGGGTTCCTAAGACCCTTGTTACTAACATCAAAGGACCCATTACTCAATGGGTACCTAAAACCAAGCATTGATCTCTTGTAGGTGTTTGCTTCCGGTGGGGGATCATGGTTGCTCGACAGTGGAGCAACAAATCATATGACCGGGAGCAAGGACTTGGTGGTGGACGTGCACAATATCCCATCTATGCCCACCAATGTCGAATGGGGTGATGCCTCACATTTTAAGGTATTGGGTCTTGGCAAGGTTGTCATTTCTCATGATCTAACGATCCAGAAAGTCATGCTTGTTGAGTCCCTTGCGTTCAATTTACTTTCCGTTCGTCAACTCGCACTCATGGGTTTTGCCACCTTCTTTAATATTGATACCGTGGCCCTCTTGTGGAGCAAGACTCTTAAAGTAGCCTTTGTTGGGCATGTCGAGAACGGTCTCTATGTGGTTAACTTCTCGGAGCAACCCACTAAGACCGCGACATGCCTAATGGCTAAAGTTGATGTGGGATGGCTTTGGCATCGCCGTTTAGCCCACATCAATATGAGATCTTTGCAAAGTCTTCTCAAGGGGGACCATGTTCGTGGACTAACAAATGTTAGTTTTGCCAAAGACCGTGCTTGCAGTGCTTGTATCGAAGGAAAGCTTCATGAAAAGGCTCACCCTCCTTCAACCATCATCTACTCGAAGAGACCCTTGGAGCTCCTTCACATGGATCTCTTCGGGCCTCCATCTTTTGATAGTCTTGGAGGGAGAAAGTATTGTTTGGTGATTGTGGATGATTATTCAAGATACACTTGGGTATACTTCTTCAAGAGGAAGAGTGAGACTCAACAAACCGTCATCGACTTTGCAAATGAATCTCAACGTCAACACAATGCAAAGATCTTGACAATAAGAAGTGACAACGGCACCGAGTTCAAGAACTACACCTTGGATGAGTTTCTTAGTGATGAAGGGATCAAGCACCAATATTCCGCACCATATACCCCTCAACAAAATGGTGTTGCGGAGAGGAAGAACCGGACGTTGATGGATGCGGCAAGGACCATGATGGCGGAGTTCAAGTCTCCATACAACTTCTGGGCCGAAGCCATCAACACAGCTTGTCATGCATCCAATCGGCTCTATCTCCGCAAAGGCTTGAACAAGACTCCGTATGAGATACTCACCGGGAACAAGCCCAATCTCAAGTACTTCCGGGTGTTCGGGTGTAAGTGTTTCATTCTCAAGAAAGGTGTTCGTTTGTCTAAATTTGAAGCTAGAGCTCATGAGGGCATATTTGTTGGTTATGCTACAAATTCTCATGCTTACCGTGTTCTCAACAAGTCCAACGGACTCATTGAGGAAACGTGTAACGTGGAGTTTGACGAAAATAACGGCTCCCAAGTGGAGCAAAGTGGTACTTGTGATGTAGGTGATGGAATTCCTCCCCAAGCCATAAGAAGAATGGGTATTGGTCAAATCCTATCCATTGAGGAACCCCTTGTGGCCGAAGGAGAAGGACAATGCTCTACTCAAGTAGAGCCATCACCTCATCAAGACCCACACGCTTCCGAAGAACAAAGTGAAGGCCCTCAACCTTGTGAACAAGACCAAGGGCAAGATCAACCTCAAGATGGTGGTGAACCTCTAAATGATGCCCAAGGTCAAGAACGAGCTCAAGATGGCGCTCAAGATGATCAAGTTAACCTTCCTCCTTCCACCCTCGAGGAAGAATTAGAGCATCGTGCCGCGAAGATTGCTTCCAAACTCACAACCCAAGGCCATCTCATGGAAAACGTGGTTGGGAGTCTAAGAAAGGGGGTAAGCACTCGTAGACAATTAGCTAACTATTGTGAACATCATGCGTTTGTCTCTTGTGTTGAACCCCAAAAGGTCTATGAGGCGCCCGAAGACTCGGATTGGCTCAATGCCATGCATGAAGAACTAAACAACTTCGAGTACAACAAGGTGTGGAGATTGGTGCCAAGACCTTCGTGGAACCACAACGTCATTGGAACAAAGTGGATCTTCAAGAACAAGCAAGATGCTCATGGGAACATCATTCGCAACAAGGCAAGATTGGTAGCACAAGGCTACTCCCAAGTCGAGGGCATCGACTACGGTGAAACCTTTGCTCCCGTTGCTCGTCTTGAATCCATTCGTTTGTTGATTGCTTATGCTTCCCATCACAACTTTAAGTTGCAACAAATGGATGTGAAAAGTGCTTTTCTTAATGGTCCCATTAATGAGTTGGTTTATATCAAGCAACCCCCCGGGTTCGAGGACCCCTATTTCCCGCATCACGTGTATCAACTCGATAAGGCACTCTATGGCCTTAAACAAGCCCCACGTGCGTGGTATGACCACCTTACCAAGTTGCTACAAGATCATGGATTTGAAGTAGGACAAATCGATCCCACTCTTTTTACTAAGAAGGTCAAAGGGGAGTTGTTTGTATGCCAACTATATGTTGATGATATTATATTTGGTTCTCCTATCAAAGCTTTCAATGAGGAATTTGCCGCTCTCATGACCTCCAAGTTCAAGATGTCTTCGATGGGAGAGTTGAAGTTCTTCCTTGGTTTTGACATCAAACAACGAAGAGAAGGAACCTTCATCAACCAAGCCAAATACACTCAAGACATGCTTAAAAGATTCAAGCTAAGTGATGTCAAGCCGGCTTCTACTCCAATGCCTACCAAGTGCCAACTTGACATCGATCCCAATGGTAAAGCGGTGGATCAAAAGGTATATCGCTCCATGATTGGCTCCTTGCTTTACCTTTGTGCATCTAGACCGGATATCATGTTGAGTGTGGGGATGTGTGCACGGTTTCAAGCCGCACCAAAGGAAAGTCACTATGTGGCGGTCAAGCGAATCTTTCGATATTTGGCTCATACCCCAAACTTTGGCTTATGGTACCCAAGAGGAGAAAATTTCAAGCTTGAAGGTTTCACGGATTCCGATTGGGCGAGGGACAAAGTGGATAGGAAGTCCACTTCCGGAGGGTGCCAATTTCTTGGTTGCTCTTTGGTAAGTTGGTCTTCCAAGAAGCAAAGTTGTGTGTCCCTCTCGTCCACCGAAGTGGAGTATGTGGCGGCTAGTAGTTGTTGTCCTCAACTCCTATGGATGAGGCAAACATTAAAGGAGTACGGTGTCAATTGTGACAAAGTGCCTCTTTGGTGTGATAACGAAAGTGCCATCAAGATTTCTCTCAACCCGGTACAACACTTCAAGACGAAGCACATTGAGATTCGGTATCACTTCATCCGGGATCACATTAGGCGAGGAGAGATCGAGCTCAAGTATGTCAACACTCATGATAACCTTGCAGATATTTTCACGAAGCCCTTGGATGAAGCAAGATTTCGCGAGTTAAGGCATGAGCTAAATATCATTGATTTGAGCAATGTGACTTGAACCCGTGCACCCCCACCACACTCAACGTGTTGTCTAGTTTAGGTGTAGGCATAGACATAGGGGGAGTGTTGTTCTATCAATGAACTCTCCCTCCCCCCATCATGCATAAATCGATCACCTCTTTCACATTAGCCATTTTTGATGGCATTTGTGCTTCAAAGACGAGTGTTGGTCATGGGCCCAAGGATAATTCTTCGCAGTGCCATACCACTTGACTCAAACATAGGTGGCTTCGGCCATCGCCCTCTCTTAAGAGAGAGAACTGAGCTCGCTCAGCTTGTGTGCGGTTGCTTTTGTTTTCCCTTCGTGTTTCCTTTTCTTTTGTGTTGTCCCGTTTGTCTTATTTTTTTGGTCTGGGCCTTGGTGGTTGGTCGGTACAACTGGTGTCACGGGCGGTTCTATCGCTGATACCTGGTTGTGCTGCCCTAGTTGGGCTGCCTTCGGTGCTTGGGCGGTTGTACCGCCCATTTTTCTCTGGGGCTTCTCCGTCCGGTTCTACCGGTTGTCTCCGGGCGGTACTTCCGGTCACCTGACTTGCGGTAGAACCGGTCCTAGGAGCGGTTTTACCGCCGCGCGGCTACGGGCCTATTTATTTCCGATGGGGCGAAGGGTTTTCTCTTTTTTTTCCTTCGTCCCCAGTCGCCTCCTCCGTGCCCTAGCCGCCGGTCACCTCTGCCTCATCCTGGAGTGCGCCCCGCGCTTCGGTCCCGAGGGTTCTCCGCGGATTCTCTCCGTGGAAGCCTTCCGGTCTTCTCTCATGGATGGTGGTAATGTCCTTGTTCTTCGTTCTTTGTTCTAGGTTTTCTTCTTGTTCTAGGGCATTACCTTATCCTCCTAGTGTTGTGGTTGTTCTTTGGTTGGGAGAGACCGTCGTTCTTCTTGTGTCTATGCAGTACATAGAACTCCGAATATTGCTTGAGTGATTTGCACGTCTTGAACAGATCTAACTATCCTGGTAGTGCTACTGTCAGCGGTTCTACTGCCCAGACGGGCGGTACAACCGGTGGGGCGGTTCTACCGGTGGGGGATCCGGTTCAACCGGTAGATATGAACCACAACACTGTTCTGGTTTCTTTGTGTTGCATTTTTCGTGTGCTTTCCTCTCATTCCTGTTGGTTTCGTGTGTCCCCTTCGTGTTTGTGTTCAGGTGGCTCCAGTTCTCGCCCTGCTCCTTGCAAGACCAAGAAGAGGGTTCGACGGGCTCCGCGCCCGGCTGACTCTGAAGAGGAAGTTGTGATCCCCACCAAGCCCACTCGCCGTGAAAAGTCTGTCGCTGTCAAACAATGTGTGATTATGCCACTCCACCGTTGGAAAGCCAAGGATTGGGAAGCCTTCCGCTCAAAGAATCCTTATGTGGTTCCCGTAGCTCCTCGTTGGACCACTGTTCAGTTTCGGAATGAGATGCAAGTGCGAATTGTTCATGAACTCTTTGAGCACAACAAGAACAGATATGCCAAGCAGTGGACCATCGATCTTGATCATTGGCGGAACAACCTGGAGTATTTTGGTGAGGCTTTGGCTCTCTGTGAGGAGTTTGATCTTGTCAAGCTCATGTCCGTCAACTGTGACTTTGATGTTCAACTCATCCATCAGTTCTATGCCACCGTTCACTTTGGAGAAGATGACGCGCGCACCCTCACTTTCATGTGTCGTGATGAGCTCTTTCAAGTTCCCTGGAGGACCTTCTGCAATGCTATTGGGTACGATGATACCGGTCTGGAAGCAAGGGGTGGCATTCGCCCCCATGATCATCCTGACCCCATGCCCAAGGAGAAGCTTGCCCCTCTGTACATTCGGGGCCGTGGTATTATTGGTGAATCTAAGGATTTGGTGAAGGTCTATGACATCATGCATCGTGTTTTTCGCAATGTGCTTCTGCCCAAAGTGGGGAATCAAGATGAAATCCATGGCTATCTTGTTGACTTGATGGTTGCTATGAAGACCAAGGTTGGATCTGGGGAGACGTTTGATGTGTCCAACTGGCTGTGGCACGAGATGTACAACATGGTCATCTATAGGAAGGTCCCCATTTATGCTCCATTTGTCATGTGCTTTCTGAACTCAGTGTGGGGAGTTCGCCGTCCGGGAGAGCCCCTCACCTCTCCTGACAATCTCACCAATCATGAAGTCAAGCTCCTTAAGAAGAAGAAGCACGCCGAGCCACGTTTCCCGGCTAATGCTCCTAAGGATGTCTATGCCACTTCTGATGATGAGGATTTTGAGTTGGAACCAGGGGCCAAGCCCTCGTGGGTGGACAAGCTCGTTGCCAAGGTAAAGAAGACCTTCTGCCTCCAGTTTGACATCCAGAAGAGGATGTATGAGGCACATGTCAATGAGAAGCTTGCACGGCGTCGCCAAATTGCTTTGATGAGGCACCTAAGCATGTCAGTTCAGAGTGGTTGTGAGATGTGCATCACACCGGAGGAGCGTTGGATATCCTCCCACAGCACCTGGACTGATGATGAAGCCCCTCCTCAGCCCTCCACCACCGTTACTGCTGCTGATGATATCATGGAGGACTTAGATCGGGACGATGATGAAGTTTCTGATGATGGTGAAGATTCTGACAATGATGAAGACCTTGATGCTACCGAGGAGTCAGAGGAGGACGACTGAGCCTGGGGCGAGAGCTTCGCTCTCTTCCTTTTTGGTGTCCTGATGCCAAAGGGGGAGAGTGTGTGATAGTACTCGGGAGTTGCATGGGTGGTTGCGTAGTGTGTGTCTCGTTTTGAACTTGTCTGTGGTCTCCAGTTGAACTTTGGTCGTTCTCGTTTGTTTTGTGTGGTTTTTGTGCCACTTCTGCTATCTCTTGGTTATGCTTGTTGGTCTTAATTGGTAGTATTGTCTTGTTTCTTTGTGTTGGCTACCTTCTTGTTATATGCTTTATATAACGAGCCTATAGAATCTAGGGGGAGTCTCGTCCTGGGGCTCACATCTAGGGGGAGCTCCGTCTAGATTCTATAGTCTTCTATCTTATATCGTGTTGTTGTCATCATCCACCAAAAAGGGGGAGATTGTAAGGGCATTTCCCTACCTTATGTTTTGGATGATGATGACAACCATTTGTTGGTCTAATCCTGTGCTAATTATTTCAGGTTCTCAATGATTAGGCTTTCATCGGTTTGTGGTTCTCTCTCGAAGGAATCATTTGAAGACGGGATCCTCTATTCTTTTATCTCTTTGGTCGTAGGGATCCCGTACACTCTAGAGGGAATCCTCTGTGGATAGAATAGGGGAGTCCATTCTCGTTCACATCCATTCCTCCTTTTTCTTGTCGAGAGAGTGCCTCCATCCTCATCTAATCCTTGCTGTGTGTTCCCAGCGGTTGTACCGCTCGTCTGAGCGGTTGTACCGCTGGATCTTGATGCTACTCTGCTGCTGTCGAGCGGTGGTACCGCTGCCTCCGGGCGGTGGTACCGCCATCTGACTCTGCATAGTCCAGCAGCGGTTGTTCCGGCCATGCACCGCCCATGTACCGGTCAGGCTTCTGTCCTGATGCGGTGGCTGGGCGGTGGTGGCCCGGTTGGTCCGGTTGTTCCTTTTCAACCGGTACAACCGGAGGTTCGAGCGGTTCTTCCGCTCGTTCCTTAGCCGCTCAAGCGATCAAGACCAGGCGGTTGCACCGGCCCTGCACCGCCCAACTACCGCCCTCAAGGGTGACTCCGTTCTATTTAGGTGCGGTAGTTGTGCGGTAGCTGGGCGGTTGGTCCGGTTATTTGCTAATGACCGGTACTACTGCCCGATGGCCTGGTTGTACCGCCTGGTATGGTTCTGCAGTTACATCGTGAGTCCCGGTTGTACCGGGACAAGGAGCGGTTGTACCGCTGCAATACTGAAAACGCAGTAACGGTTGGATTTTAGTGGGTTGCTATATAAGGTGGTTCCTCCACCTACCACGCCTATCTCTTACCTCTCTCACTCCACCATTGATGCTCTCAAGCTCTCTTGCCCGATCTCTCTCTCTAGCCACTCAAACTTGTTGATGTGCTAGGGTTTGAAGGAGGAGACCTAGATCTACACTTCCACCAAAGGATATTTACTTCCCCCATACTTCCTAGTGTGGATTTTGTTACTCTTGGTGCTTGAGCACCCTAGACGTTTGAGGTCACCTCGAGGCCATATTCCATTATGGTGAAGCTTCGTGGTTTCGTTGGGAGCCTCCGATTGTTGTGGAGATTGCCCCAACCTTGCGTGTAAAGGTTCGGTCGCCGCCTTCAAGGGCACCAATAGTGGAATCACGACATCTCGCATTGTGTGAGGGCGTGAGGAGAATACGGTGGCCCTAGTGGCTTCTTGGGGAGCATTGTGCCTCCACACCGCTCTAACGGAGACGTACTTCCCCTTAAAAGGAAGGAACTCCGGTAACACATCCTCGTCTCCACCGGCTCCACTCTTGGTTATTTCGTGCCTTTACTTTTGCAAGCCTACTTGTTGTTACATCCTTGCTTGCTTGTGTGCTAGTTGTATTTTGCATCATATAGGTTGCTCACCTAGTTGCACATCTAGACAACCTATTTTGTTGCAAAGTTTAATTTGGTAAAGAAAAGCTTAAAATTGTTAGTTGCCTATTCACCCCCCCCCCCTCTAGTCAACCATATCGATCCTTTCAACGTGCACCGGCTAAGCCCGGGCGCCGCTGATGATGGGGACGGCAGGGATCTAGGCTACATCATGCGGTCTAGAGGGTCCGGCGGTGCGAGATCGCCCTTCGGTCTTCGTCTTTCCTCCGGCGGCTTCGTGGGGAGGGCGGATCCAGTGGTGACGTGGCCATGGTTGACTGGTCGGTTACGCATCCGGTCGGTGACGCATCCGGTCCGTGACGCATCCGGTCGGTGCCGCTATCGGTGGTGGCCATCTCCTCCTTCGCAGGTGGTCGGCCTGAGGCTGGATGGTCAGATCGCGAGATCTGCCATCTAGTTCCGGTTGCGAGTCGGGAAAACATAGTTGCCGGTGAAAACCGAGCCAATGGCAGGCGATGGAGGCGTTCTGCGTCGTTACCTTGAGGAAGGCATCGTCGTGTAACACTGTCAACCCACTCGTACTGCTCCGGGGAAAAACCTAGGATCTGGTCTTCCAGATCAGTCGATGGCGGTACTGCGGTGTCGTTTTCTCTCTTGGGAGCATCGTTTGTGGAGCAGAGCTGGAAGACAGAGGCAAGAGGTGGAGCAGCTTCGTCTTGCATGGAGCTTTCGATGGAGATGTCAAGCCATGCCTGGCCGACAGGTGCTACGTTGTGTCATGCTTGGTCGGCAGGTGCTACGCACGACAGATCTTCCAGAATCTTCGCGTCTGGACGGACGAGCACGGGGCGGTGGCACCGTTGGGCGCCGTGGTGGCGTCAACGGATGGACGGACTGGCAAGGATGATGCAGATCTCTTTCCTGAAGATGGGTCAGCGGTTCGATGATGATGGCGGCGTCTAAAACGTGTGCATGTGGTGTACGCTTTAGGTCTGTTGCACCGGATGTGGGTTCTGATAAGTTATGTGGATGGATCGACGACGGCACCTGTTTTAGATATGGAAAGAGAGCACTCCACATTATCGAGTTTTGAGGTGTGAGCGGTGGCTTCGGGTGGCTTGATGTATGTTCTTGTTAGACCTATGTTGAAATAAGTAAAGATGTCGTATGCATCGATTGCAGAGGCCGGGGGTCTTAACCCCCTTTTCCCAAAAAAAAAAGCGATTTGTCAACTGTTACCCAATATAAAATCTATGATTTGTTCCTTTATTTTTTTCCTCAGGGGTTGAGGAGGTCATGTTGGAAAATGGTGTGGAGTCGCTGTAAGCAGAAGAGTGCATAGATGGCCATCATGATGAGAATACAACCGATTATGTGTTGGGTATTGGTGGTGGTGCTGCTGCTGAATACTGAATGAGGTTGTGCAACTCGAGAGTTCACCACAGCTTGGTATGTAGTATGTCGCTTTTTTGCTCTCTGTTTGGCTGTGACATGGAGTTTCTCCTATGTTCCTTTATCCGGGAATGATTGGTGTGTTTGCTGAGTCAGATATATAACAAGGGCATTTGCGTCATCCAGAGTCATAGTTACCACAGGTTGGTCAGCAATATGGTACTTGTAACTTGTGGCTCTATCTGTCGGCAACAATGTCATCTAACTTTATCATGGAGTCTATCTTGTGTGGCTTGATCTGACAATGACCGGCGTGTCTGTTTGATAAGGTGCCGAGAGCAGTAACAGCGCTTATTAGTTGCTTCAAGAAGTCAAGAGTGATTTCGATCTCGCTGTAGCCCTGCCCCATGTGGCGTGAATTGAACTAGCTAGTCTGGTACTAAGAAACCAAGGATGTACTGATCTACACCACTGGTTCTGTTTGTGTTGTGTGCCGGTGTCAATCTGTTTTTCAGTTTATTTGTTTGAGCCAAGCTCGTTGGGAGTGAAGTGTTTCTGTGGTGTGCTTCCTCTGTAAATGAAGCGTGTATCTTGCTGGCAGTAAACATGGGCATGATCAACGTGCTCATTTTTTATCAATTTCATCTGTCACTCACACCCTTCTGGGTTCAAAAACTATGCTATTGAATTAAGCATGGGGATGGTGACATTAACCTGGGATCTGCTGGTAGAGAATGATGTAGAGTGTTGACTAATGGTTCCCCGTTGGTTGGATAATTGGACTATTGGGATGAAATCATGTGGTATTTATACTCTGGCTCTAGGAGAGTATAATCCAGCCCTAGTAAATGGACTTATTCGTTGGTATTTACAGCTAGGAGATATTATTTGCACAAAGATAAAAGAAAACACAGCAAATGATTGGCATTGCATTCAAGTCTAAGACCATCGAGTGGTTGAACCGGGGTTCCTATATATGTCAGTAGCTATCAACATGTGGTTCACCTCAAGACTTGGTAGCTTTCCTAATGTCAACAAAGGCACGGCGAATTGTCGAATGTGACTGAAGTAGAGAAGGACCTGAGGCTTGATTGGGACGGTGATCATGACAAACATTAAGTGGTGCAGGATTGTACATATATGGTTATGAGGTTATCCATGGGAATATGATGCACCGGGAATTGACGCAAAGCAAGTTAGTCATATACATTAACTCGCATTATGTAATAATGTTCGTGGTTACACGAAATCACCACCAGATGTCTGAGTTGGTTCGGAGACCAAATCTATCAGATTTCAAAATTTTAAGGTTGAGTTAGTCAGGTTTTAGAGGTAATAGATCAAATTTATCCTTAGAAACTAGTCGAGGGCTCAAGAATAAGTTTCTTGGAAACTAATTGTATTTCTGTGATGAGGCTTCCTGGTCCTAATTAAACAATCAACAAGTGGTAAACCAAGAGTTCATCGGTCCAAGGAGATTTGTATGCGTTAAAAATCAACAGTTGCAGCACTGATCAATTCTCATTGTTTCACAATATGTAAAGACGTTAATGTATGCTTTTGGCACAATGAAGTGAATCAGATGAAGCAAACTTATTGAAGAGAAGAAGCAAACTTTTTGATGTGGAAAATGGTCCACATTCTTCATTGATTTCTTCCTTTTCCTCTTGTTGAAGAGAAGAAGCAGTTTTTATGTACCTACTTCTTGTCTACTGTATTTATGCAAAGCAACTGGCAAACCGTCACACAACAGTTTAAGCTCTACAGTAATTCACCTCGCCTTGCAGGCTGCAGACAAACATCCTGGTGTGTGTGCCTTGATCTGAAAAAGGTGTAATTAAAAACCTTGGACATGGCTAATCAAGAAGCGGCGCCATTACATTAGTCACAAGTGGCCTTTTGTCTCTGTTTTGCTGTAATGGAATGAACCTGGAGTTATCCTGGTGTGTGTGCCTTGATCTGAAAAAGGTCGGTAGCAAGTCGACAGGCGCAATATTGCAGTGTCGCGCTACTTGCATTGCAAGAATCTTGTCATGATGGCAGCCCATTTTAGTACATAGCTTCAGGCCCAGGCCACTCTAAAGCTTGAGGCCGAACAAGAAGAGTGAGCAGCAGGACCTCGCGGGGCTATGGCCAGCATGTGTAGCTGAGTGGGCTGACTATGTAAGCGTGGGTGTTAGGTGAACATGGGCATCGAAGATGAACTAGAATCCTGTCCAATGTTCTTCCTCTCCTCCTCCTCCTCCCAAATATTGTAATCTTGATTCTTCTGAATCTGAGCGTAGTTGACCCCCAAATCCTATTTTGTGTCCTACATTAGCTTAGGGTTTATTGCAATTCGTATATCTAGAGCCTTTCAATCCTCATATCTTATCCTATACACTCTGAAATTCCAAAAAATAGGCAGAAATTTGGTTGCAATTTTGATCGGTGGTGAGATTCAGGTTGGGTTCTCCTGTAAAATCCCTGTGCTCTCTCGTTGATCGCGGCGACGGTGTGGCAGCTCCTTCCCTTCTCGTCAAGCAGCGCTGGCAGACGATTTCGACGATAAAGGGTTCCGCTCTATATATAAAGCAAACGTCCGATACATCAAGCCTGCTGGGGCCACAACACAGAAAAGCCCAAAATAAAAGACAAGAAGAAGAAAAGAGAAATAAATGCCGACACCGGCAGATCAACGGAGAAAGGAAGCCCGGCAACCGCTGAACCCTCCAAAGAAGTACCACCATACTCCCAGCATTTCAAAGCGCCGTGCACCAAGCAACACTTTCAAGAAGGGATGAGATGGCGTCGCCATTGTTGCCCGAACAAGTTCTAGGTTTTCCCCAGGTACATGGGGGATGGTGGGGAAGGGATACACCCGACGCCCCCCAGGAAGGACCGACGGCGCCCTCAGGCATCACCGCGTCGGTGCCGAACAAGCCGACATGGATTTCTCCTGATCCACAACCACCACCACCACCCCACGCACTTCGAAAGGCACCACCCCATCCACCGCCCACTAGCTTGTGACAACACGAGACCTAGAGAGGGAAAGGCGACACCAGCAACGGGAGAGAGCACAACTCGACCGAAAGGAGGGGACGGCCTCCACCACTGTAGCGTAGCCGACCGGACAATGCGACGAGGACTTGCCGGGCCCCGACGGCCCGGCAGGGTCCATGTGGACCCGGACAGTCCTGTCACCACGCTGCAGCTCGCCGATCGACGAAGACCTCATCGCCCTTAGACCGCCGCCGCCTCTCCACCACCAGAAAGCGCCGCCGCCGGACGGGGAGCGAGGAGCGAGGAGCGAGGGGGAGCGCGGAGGGGAGTCGGGGACGAGGCCCCCGGCCGCCTCACTCGGGGAGGCGACACGGGTGTTATGGGGGAGGGACGGCGGAGGGAGGGGTGGAGGTAGGGGGAAGGGCAAGCGGCGGCGGGCACCGGCCACGGCGCGGGAACCCTAGGGTAGCCTCGCCAGCCGATGTCTCGAAGGAGAAGACCGTGTTCAAAGATTCACTACTCGAATTTTCGTATACGACGTGTCCTGGCTCCTGGCAAATTCCTATTTGCCTGAGGGGTGTAAGCCGGGTGGCTGTTGCCGGGTGCAGCACTCGGCAAAGGCTTCGACGGCAGGTTTTGGCCCTTCGCCAAGTGTCGGTGAGGCCATAAGAACAAGTTGAACAAGCTGAACAAGCCATTGAGAACAAGCTAAATTTCTCAAGGCCCTGCATGAGGACATTCATGCTGCTATTGTTCTCCGCCGCCCAGAACAGTTGATGCAGTCGTATCCTTGGCGCTGTTGTAAGATGCCGAGTTAGCTGGGTTCAAATCCAACGCGTATGTGCCTAAGAAATGGCATAATCAGGCGGGCCTGGCAAGCAAGGACCGCACCCAGATGAACTGCAGACTCCTCCTACCTCAGTGGCAAGAGTTGTTAGAGTCATTAATTTAGCTAAATGGGTCGACCTAAAGAATCAAAGGAGATTAAGAGGGGAGAGTGTTTTAACTTTTAAGTGCAGAGGTAAATTTGCACCACGTCACAAATGTCCAACTCAAGTCTCTATCGTAGTAATGGAAGAATTATGTGCCGCATTACCTGATAATAATCAATTATGTGTGGAACAGTGTGACAATTCTTCTGAGGAAATTGATGCTGACCTAGAACAAGCTTTAAGTCTCTCATCTGAAGCTTCTCAAGGAACAAGTGGTAAAAAGACTGAGATTGTTGGGATCTGTGGGACAACAATAGATCTTAATATTGGTTGATTATGGAAGCTCTGCTAATTTTATTTGTTCTGCCTTAGTGGAACTATTAAATTATTACCTAAGGTCCAAGGCACTATTGCCAATGGCGCCAAAATGGCCGATAAAAGCAAATCGCAGCATCTAGTCTTGATATAATTGTGGTGGAGGCACGAGAAGGCGGACTTGGGATGCTTGTTCGTGGACATGACACATACGGCCGCATTTATCCTATTTGGAGAAACAAAGGTGAGAGTTCCATTCAGTGGCAGAAGAAGAAGATAATCTCCTTAGTTTTTTTTTACATTCAATAGATTAATTTTGACTGTCAGAGTGATTTTGTCATCTTGCTGTATGGGATTAGTAAGGTACAACAAAATTAAGGAAAGGTACTGATCTACTCCACGAGCTAGAACAAAACTAAGGAGACGGCACTGGCTAGCTATGTGATCTGCTGGTAGAGTATGATGTAGAGTATGGGCTAATGGTTGCCCGTTGGTTAGATCGTCGGGCTACTACTGATGAAATCATGTGGTATTTATGCTCTGCCTATGAGACAGTACGGTCCAAGCCCAATGAATGGAATTGTCCATTTGGTATTTATGGCTAGGAGATACGATTTTCACTAAGATTAAAAAAACATGCTAGATGACTGGTAATGCATTCAAAGCCGTAGCCGAGTAAAATACCACCACAACTGCGTACAATGCATGAAAAAACCAACATTTTCATAACTGTTTGGAAACAACACTGTTTTTCAGTAAACGTGTTGCCGAAAAGCACTGACCCGTCGGTTGACCGAGTTTTGACAACGAACCTGGCACCCCGGCCACGCGCGGCATCCATCGAGGGATTCTCGACTCTCCACGCGCCTCCAACAACATGAAGCATTGTTGGAACGAGGGCGGAGTTGGGAGGACTTATTCCACGCCGACGATGACCCAATCTGTCTCACCATTGATGAATGGAGATCAAACAATAGAATTAATACTAACCCTACCACCAGAAAGAAGCATAGGGGGGAGGGAGGCCACAAAATTGCGGGCGAGGAAGGCTAGATAGGGAGTCGTCGCCCTGTCGTCTAGGTTACGCGGGAACAGAGGTGTAAGGGCTTCTCCAACGCCGACCCTCAAACCACCTGCATATATCTGGACCACGAAAGCTATCCAAGGCTGTCCTGTACCGGTCCATGACGTGGTTCGGACGTACTTTCTCCCGCAAATCAGAGACAAATGTGGTGCGTTTTGCTGGCGTCAGGATAGTGATCACGCCCGCTTCTGACCACACTACCCCAGTCAAACCCCTCCTTCCTTGGCCGTGCATGTTTCTGTCCAGCGCCAGCTTCCCGAATTCATGCCATTGTAGAACCGTCGCTGCACATTGAAGACGGCTCAGGGCGGACGCGCACGACCTCTCACTGCCTTCGCCATTGAAGTGGTGCGTTGACCGATGGCGCCGCACGCTGCACACCCGGCTGAACACATCTCCTGGTCGCATTCAAACGCCTCCATTAAACCCGCATGGAAGTCGATAGAGCTACTCCAGCCAAGCGTCCTTTCACGAGCGGCTCGGCATAAAACACAACATCGGGCAATCTCCTCCAGTCTGCCCTCTATTTAAAGGAGGCCAGATGCCAGGCAAGAATCGCATCACTCCGCCGCTCCCCATCACCTCCTTCCACCATATTCTCAACCGTTTCGATGGCATCTACGAGCAGGAAGAACAGGTCTCCGGCATAAAAGCTGGCTGGATGGCCCACCAAGCCCACCGGACACGAGTGTGGCAGCTCACAGCACCACCTCCCTCGCCTAGCCCGATAGAGCAACTTGCCGTCATGCCGGTAGAGAAAGAAGCCAACTGTGTAAAGATTGACGAGTTGGTGGCCAGCGCATTCGTGTTCGCCGCCAACATCGACGGAAAGTAGAATACAGGAGGATGCGGCTGCTTGGGTCACAGGAAGGCCACCACAGGCATGTCACCTACTTTTACAGTCGGTGACCTATCCCGTTCTTTATCTCAAACCATCCTCGGCCCCTGCCTGGCCTGCACGGAAGGGAAGGAGCCCCCTTCCCCTCCGGCTAAAGCACCCTCTTTGCCAGTCCAACGAGCGGCGAATCCGGACATAAGGAATATACAGGGGAAGAATATACCTCCGGGGCTCTCGACAGTCTGGTGAGCGGGTTGCCGGACATGGCGAAGACAAAGGGATCCGTCGCGGCTTGGCGTAGACTTGTGTAGTGTATCCATGTAGTAGGAGTGGAACTCCGCGCGACTCGTACATGCTAATAGTTTTATCTTTTTAATTAAAATATGTTCAAAATATAAACATTTTCGTCTGGTTTGTATGAAATCTGTCATGTTTATATGGAAATCGGCCCTATTTAAATGAATTTCATCCGGTTGAGTCATAAAGAGTTTGAAATATATCTGCGTAGCGTTGGATGGCGGCTTCCTACATCCATGTCCACGGACTGGTCTCCCCCTGTCCGCGGACGAATGCGGGAGGAAATTTGTGGGCGCGTTCTTGATGCCCTAACGAAAAATGCCACGTTGGCTACATGGCCAACTTGTTCCTAGATAGTTGCTTGAAGTCGTATTATATTTATTCGTGAAATTAATCAAAAATATTTCCTCATGTAATTTTGGTATCTAAACACTAAAATCGTATCTACTTTATTCTCAAATTTTAAATTAGGACAAATTAGCCCCTCAATGGTTGTTGTACTA
The DNA here is from genome assembly GCF_018294505.1 of Triticum aestivum. Classification (NCBI taxonomy): domain Eukaryota; kingdom Viridiplantae; phylum Streptophyta; class Magnoliopsida; order Poales; family Poaceae; genus Triticum; species Triticum aestivum. The sequence continues at coordinate 38,902,190 of NC_057810.1, forward strand.
GTGGGGCCACTTACATCGTAGTTCAGTAATAATTAATTCTAAAAATGTAAAAAAATTAAGAAATCCAAAAAAAAGAGTGAGATACTTGCAAATTGTGAGCATTGTGAACAAAATAAAGCTTTGAACAGAACTTCTTAGAAAAATCGTATAAACAGGAAATGCAGAAAAACCAAGAGAGAACATCACGAGGGTTGGCTAATTATTTGTGAGCTTTCTCAATCCTCATTTTTGTTAGAATACTTATGAATTTATTTCTTCTAGATTTTCCGTTTTCCCGGGATTTTGACATTCCCTCGTTTTGTACAAGAAAACATTCGCTTATTTTGTACTCCCTCTGTAAACTAATATAAGAGCATTTAGATCACTAGTTTAGTATTCTAAACACTTTTATATTAGTTTACGGAGGGAGTATATCTTTTCATTAATACTCATGTGTCATTATCTTATTTCTTGAATATATTTTTAGTTTTGTTTTTATTAACCAAGTGTTTTTTCAGGGAATCTTCATTTATTATAAAATCTCAAACTTCTTAAAAAGGGTATTTATCGACATTTTCTTTTGAATGTCTGTTTTACCGACTGGGTTGCTACGTTTGAGAACTGCCACATCGTCAGTCTAAGCCCTTCGAATGGGGTTAATGCTTATAGTAATCCAGTTTGTACAGTTAAGGGTCAGGTTTGACTGGCTTTAGATATGGTCAAAATTTAATCTTAACAAATTTTTCTGGCCTAAAAATAAAAGATTTGCTTAACTCACTGCAATTTCATGATTCCATTTTCCTTTTCTCAAAAAGCAAAGGACGATAGGCCTGTGGTCGACTAAAAGTTCGTTGGTGCAAGCAGGCTTGTGCATACACCATCGATCATGTCCAGTGATGTTTTCAGTATACTAATTGTTCATAACTAGAACGTGTTTTAGTTTGTTAAGATGATTATGATCCAAAGATAAATAAATAACATTGTTATGGTCCCATACTGTCTTGGCGACCGACGTCTCACAAGCCCTGTGTAGTTTTTTGGTTTTGTGGCTTCATATTCATTCCATTAGTTTCATATAAAGCCAGTCAAGCCTGTGGAAACATATTTTGGTATCACATCCATCTTATTTTCATCACGAATGGCAAATCAACCAACACCAATAAATTTTGATTTATTTACATATGTGTACCTTCTTCATAATATGCAGTAGGACACTCTCATGCTATTTCCTTCAAAAAAATGAAGTACTGTTTCAGTGTTGCTCCGGTGTGCATCGACTACTTTGTCCTGCTTTGATAGCAATATTTGGTGTAATGGCCACAACAACTATCATGCCAATTTCCGTTGAAGGAATAATGTCTAGGCCACACGCTATGTCCATTCACTGGTCTATAAAAAACTACTTCCACATGCAACAAATCATATGTAGTTGCTAGAGGGATACTGACCAAGAGTAGGAGTGCAAAAACAATGAGAATGATGGGTGTCATCGGCGGTCAGATGATATATAACCTCCGAGGGATGAGATGCATCGGAAATATGATTCGGAGAATGACACTGTACTCGGTCCCTGTCTCATGTTCGAGAGCTATAGTAAGCACTCAAGCCCACTTTACACATTCTAGTTGGTGCAATTTGGTCTAGAGACTGATGAGCATGAAGTTTCCAAGAGGTGCATGAGCTGAACCAAGCATGTGCTAATCGTGAGTATTGTGTATTTTTTCACGTCGGTGCACCGTGCACATTGTGAACATTGTCATCTCCACCAGTGGACGATTCTCCATCTTTTGCTTGTGGTCTTCACTCTATGCTCCTATAATGTAATGACTGGTTGTTCATCCTTTTTAATAAACTAGCAAAAGAGCCCGTGCGTTGCAACGGGGTAACGAAACTATGTTCCGTCACTTATCACAATTGCTCCGTCTCGTCACTGTCATCAACCTATTCATCCTTCCGCCCTTTTGCAAGTTTCCTTCCGCTCTTTTGCACGTTTTATTATGTACAAGGCCTTGTGGCTTCCATCGTCGTACTGAGCAAATGAGAGTTAGAAAGGAGAGGTGGAGGTCAAGGCCTACTTTGAGTGCCATCTTAATAACTGGAGCCTCGATCTGTTTTACTTTCCTTGTCAGCACAATCAATGATTTTGATTTGCTTGTATCTGGGTTATATAACTAAATGCTCCTTGTGGAGCTAGTGTCCACATCCCTTGATGCTAATCATTATAGCTACAATAGAAGGCTGTGATGTTGCATCGAATATATTTTGGTGGGATCATGCACATGGAAAAATTTGGTACCATCGACGATGAGGGTAAGAAAGATGTAGGTTACCTACAAATATATTCAACTTGAAAATAGTGCTTCCTCTATAAATAAGTATAAGAGCGTTTAATTCTTTACAGAGGGAGTACATGTCAAATACTGCATGGTCCGGTAGAAAGCATCTACCTAGTTTTTGTGACATCCGTTACTGCAGGTGTTGTTGCAGTTGATGGTCAGTTGGTCAGCAGGCAAAGGCATGTACATCAGCTTGAGCTCTGAGACAAAGAAGATATGTGAGTGACCGATTCAACGTTGATGACCGTGTTGGCCTCCCATCGAGAGAGCTACTTCTCCTGTGAGCTCCCACTCGAGGGAAGCGAGGCATGCGGAGCCAGCCTGGTTCCCAACATCTGCGAGCTCCACATCTCGTTGTAAACTTCTAGACTAATCAATGCCAAATCACAAATATGTTTAGGGAGATCAAAAGCTCTGGCAACAGTATTTCTTCTCCCGGTCTCTCCATGGAGTCCATATACTTATAAATGGTATGGTCAATCACAAGATGAGCAACTCCCCTACACTAATATGTGCATACGACGTGATCATCATGGTCCTTTATAACATTCACGATTGATTAATGGAAGCAGCGGCTGAAGCGATCAATATAATGGTACTAATGTACTTGATCGAAAATGTGTTGTATGGCGTCTAGACCTATGCGTCCGCGCGAGAGCTGGTGTTGATGGCAGCGACGGCTTTGCTAAGGCGAGCCTATTTTTTCAATAAGCGTGTTGGTTTTGATATTTTTATACATGTATATATCTAGAGTCCTATGTTCATGTTCAACAGATTCAGATGGGATATCAAAGGGAGCGAAAAAACCGTGTGTATCGCTTGTTACTGACTCAGACGAATGCGACGTAAAGTATTAGGCCAACGAAAGAATTTTTTAGGTATGTATGTATATTTAAAATTTATACACATTTTTCTCAGTTTTGTTTTCATATATAACATGTTATATTTTCAGTTAGTGTTTGAAAGATAAATATTTCGAAGACCATTTCAATCTGTCAGACGTAAAAAATTAGGCAACAGGTTATAGTTTGAGTTAGTGCTTGAAAGATAAATATTTTGAAGACCATTTCTTGAGTTAGTGTTTGAAAGATAAATATTTTGAAGACCATTTTAATCTGTCAGAAAAAAGAAACAGAAAAATTAGGCAACGAAAGAATTTTTTAGGTACAACATGTTATATTTTGAGTTAGTGTTTGAAAGATAAATACTTCGAAGACCATTTCAATCTGTCAGACGTAAAAAATTAGGCAACAGGTTATAGTTTCAGTTAGTGTTTGAAAGATATATATTTTGAAGACCATTTCTTGAGTTAGTGTTTGAAAGATAAATATTTTGAAGACCATTTTAATCTGTCAGAAAAAGAAACAGAAAAAGTTAGGCAACGGGTTATAGTTTGAGTTAGTGTTTGAAAGATAAATATTTTGAAGACTATTTTAATCTGTCAGGAAAAAGAAACATAAAAGGGTGGAAATATTTTGAAGACTATTTTTTAGGTACAACATGTTATATTTTGAGTTAGTGTTTGAAAGATAAATACTTCGAAGACCATTTCAATCTGTCAGACGTAAAAAATTAGGCAACAGGTTATAGTTTCAGTTAGTGTTTGAAAGATATATATTTTGAAGACCATTTCTTGAGTTAGTGTTTGAAAGATAAATATTTTGAAGACCATTTTAATCTGTCAGAAAAAGAAACAGAAAAAGTTAGGCAACGGGTTATAGTTTGAGTTAGTGTTTGAAAGATAAATATTTTGAAGACTATTTTAATCTGTCAGGAAAAAGAAACATAAAAGGGTGGAATGCAGGGACTAGAACCCGGATCTCACGGCTACAAGAGCGGCGCTCCAGCCAATACACTACTTGAATACTTCTACTCTCGTTGGGACACCACACCTAGATAAACCAAAGACAACAGCCGCGAAAAAAAACTGAATCGTTTTTCCTTACTTATAGGTGGCATTGGTGGGTTATATTTAGCAACTTTAAGAGCAAGTTAGGTGACGTACCATCAGAAGCAGTAGATGCTCTATTATTAGGGGAGATATCAAGATGGACTCGTCATAAATCCGTCGTTAATTTTCTCTTAAAAAATGAACTGGATGTGAACTAATTTGTATACGGTTATACGAGGGAATTTATACAAACATGTCAAACTCGTTATGATGATGGGTGAGCGCCTCCATTTGGTTATTTGCAAACAGTGAAACAGACCGTGCAAATGTACAAATTGATTCAAGAAGTGTCTCCTTCTCCCCCCGGATGCTCCTCCAACTCTTGGTTCAGTTTGTGTGTATGTTGGTTCAGTTCAACATTTTGAGAGCATCGTTGTGGATCAACATTTTTTCTTCTTATTTTTAATCTCACACAATAGATTTAAGCAGGGGACACCTCCGTTGTTACATTTGCATGAAGACGCTGCAAAATGACGGAATTGCATCAACAAGCGCTGACTTCTTGGCGGGATGGCCGGCGGCGCGGCGGAAGAGCTGCAGATCCGCGTTGAGCACAAGCGACAGTGACAGTCCCACCCACATCTGCTGCCGTGGCGGCATGGTACCGGGGAAGCTGCCTCGCTGCCAATCCCCGATGACGTCCTTCTAGACATCTTCTTAGACAAAAAGCATACGCCTGACTTTATAGATAAAGCCATCAGACAGAGTTCCAACCATCACAGTCAGCCATATAGACAATAAAAGAAAGTACGCCCCAAAAAAGGGAACACCCGAAGTTAAGGTACATGGCTCCCAGGCCAATACACGGCACGCAGGCCGGAGGGGAAAGAAACGAACTAGCCATCAACTAGTCGAGGCAGCGCAAAAACACAACTAAGCAACATGCTCCTGTCTGGAAAGGGAGGACGCTGAGGCCCGAACTTTAGATATCAGCAGATCAAGAGCATCACGGTCCTCCGTCTTAGTCAATGATCTCCACTGCTGCAATATAATACATGATTTAAATAAACAATCAGCACGCTTAGCAGGAAAAACATGCTCGATAGTAAACTTGTTTCTAGTCGTCCACAGGGCCCAACAAATCGCTCCAAGTCCAACCCAAAAGACCCTTTTAGTAACACCATTCAACGATTGGGCCAAGACCCGGAGCTTAGAGAAAGACGAGGGGTCCCATGTGACCTGAAGCCACGATCTAACACAGCTCCTAACCAACTTGGCCAACACACAGTGAAAAAAATATGAGTCGTATCCTCCAAAGCACGACACAGGGCGCAAAATTCCAACCCAGGGCCGTTCCTCTTACGAATTTGGTCCGCTGCGGGCAAACGACCTCTAAAGGATTGTCAGAGGAAAATTTTCATTTTAGGAGGAATACGGGCACGTCGGACCTGAGAAAATCTATTGGTGGGGGTGCCACCCACGAGCTTATAATATAAAGATTTAACCGAAAAGCTCCCAGACGAGGTATGGGGCCAAACTACCGAGTACTCATTCTCCGAGAGCGTAGGGATGAAAGGAGAGAGTCTTCGCCAATCTTCAAACTCTACATGAGATAATGAACGCCAGAAGGCCAGGTCCCAATTATTAGCCGAGAGCTCGGCAATAGAGATATTCGGGTTCGGACAATAAGAGAACAAAATAGGGAAGCTCACGGATAGAGGTGAGTCTCCACACCACCAATCAAGCCAAAAGCGAACAGAGGAGCCATCTCCAACCACAAACTTAACATGATCCAAAAACAGAGGTCTGACTTTAACCAAATCCTTCCAAAATTGGGATCCACCTCGGGCAGAGTCAAACAAGGGGCTAGAAAGAGGGAAGTACTTAGCTTTGAGGATGGAGTACCATAAAGATCTCAATCCCGTTGACATGGTTTTCGACCACCACTTAATCAGAAGACACTTATTCATAATGGCAGTATTAATAATGCCCAACCCCCCAAGGTTTTTAGGTCGAGACATAAGTTTCCCACCTGACAAATATGTATTTCCGCTTATTATCTGCATCGTTCCAATAAAAAGCCCCTCTGTGTTTGTCAAAGCCTGCATGCGTGCCGGCCGAAAGCAAGTAGAAGCCCATGAGAAACATTGTTAAGGAGGAGAGGCAAACGTTGATCAGCGGTACTTTCCCTAGCATTAGTGTTATACCTACCACGCCAAGGGAGGACCCTATTGCCCACTTTAGCTACACCTGGTGCAAATTCTTTCGCAAAGAGCCGCTCAGGAGAGATAGGAAGGCCCAGGTATTTCAAAGGGAAGGATCCCAACTTGCAATTGAGGAGGAGGGACACCCTTAAGGCCTCAGTGTCATCCACACCGGTAGTAATGACCTCACTTTTAGAAAAGTTAATTTTGAGTCCCGACAGGGCTTCGAAACACAACAAAGTGAACTTGAGATGAGCAATACAAGAATCATTAAGTTGGACCATAATGATAGTATCATGCGCGTATTGGAGGTGAGTGACCCCTTCTGTAAGGAGATGAGCAATGAAAGGAGAAATATGGCCATGGGAAGCCGCTCTAGATAGAATACGAGATAAAGCATCGGCAACAAAATTAAACAGAATAGGAGACGCAGGATCACCTTGCCAAAGGCCCCTACCATTGGCAAAGTAATTGCTAACCTCGCCATTAACAAAGACCACAATGTGGCCTCCCGAGACTAATTGCATGATCCTATGGACATAGGCTCCACTAAAGCCTTTAGCAACTAACACCCTTCTCAAAAAAGGCCAACTAACCGAGTCGTAAGCTTTCTCAAAGTCTAATTTTAGAATAACAGCTTTAGATTTATGCCTCTTAAGATCATGAACAATCTCCTGAAGACAAAGGATCCCATCAAGGATAAAATGACCTTTAATGAAAGCAGATTGGAAAGCGCTAATAGTTCTGTGAGCTATAGGAGTAAGGTGAGTGGCAAAGCCCTTAGCCGGGAATCTAGCAAGGTTATTAATAAGGGCAATGGGCCTGAATTGAGATATGATGTCCGCTCCTTTAATCTTAGGGATCGGAGAGATGGACGCATAGTTCAAGCGCGAGATATCCACCATGCCCAGGCAAAACCCCTGAATAATTTGACACACCAGCCGACGAAGCTGTGTCCAGAACATTTTGAAGAACGGGATAGAAAACCCATCAGGACCGGAACCAACATTTGGGTTAGCAGAATTTATGACCTCCCATATCTCCTTAGCGGACAAAGTAGGAATCATTAGCGCTTCATTCTCATCAGCCAAAGTTCTATTAGCATTATCCCACAGAGAGGAAGAGATAGAGAGGCCACTTTCCTGTTTGGCCCCCAAGAGAGAGGAGAAGAAATCCACTACATGTGCAATAATCTGGGACTGATCCGAGGATCGAACACCATTAATGATGAGGCTATCAATGAAACATCTTCTTCTTCTCCCATTAGCAATAGCAAAAAAGTAGGCCGTAGGAGAGTCGCCTTTAAGGGTCCAATTAAGGGTACCATGCTGACGCTAATAAATTTCTGCCTGCTGATGCACCTGCATTAGCGCGGCTTCTAGGTTATATCCGATAGCCCATTCATTGTCGGAAAGGCCAATCAAATCCGCAGTTAGGTCCAGGCCCGCGATCTGATCTTCTAAAGAATTTTTCTCCCTACGCACCTCCGCAGCCATATTGCGAGACCAGCCCTTAAGAAACTTCCTTAACTCGTAGGAGCATTTGTGCCAATCATCCATGGGGCCAAAGGAGCGCGGAGAGGGAGAGAGGAGTAATGAGATTTTGGAGGCCAACATAGGAATGAATCCCTCAACAAGAAGCCAAGAGGCATCAAATTGAAAGCGCGAGGAGGTCATAGGAAGACTGAGGCCAGAGTCAAGAATTAGGGGCGCATGGTCAGAACCCACCGCAGGTTTAGCTTTCAGAATCGCACAAGGAAATAGAGCGTCCCAACCAGGGCAGATGAAGGCCCGGTCCAGCACCGCCCGGACCGGATCAAGCTGGTGGTTAGACCAGGTAAAGCGAGCTCCCACCCTAGGCAACTCGCGAATGGAACAAGAGCTGATGAAATCATTAAAAGCATAAGCAAGTGCCCATGAAAAGTTAGAATTATTCTTATTAGAGGGAGTGCGCAGGAGGTTAAAGTCTCCTCCAATAACCAAAGGTATCGTACATGAGTCAATCTTAGTAGATAACTCATCAAGGAACAACGAAGTAAGCGAGTGATCTGCAGGGCCATAAACCAGCATAAATTCCTAGAGGGTGTTAAGATGCCGATGGTGAACCTCGATTCTAGCCCAGAAAATTCCATGGTCAAAGACAACAAACTCAAAAACATCCCGTTTACAGCCAATAAGAATGCCACCCGAGTGCCCAGAGGAAGGAAGAAAGTGCCAGTCAAATCTATCCATGCCCGCTATCGTTGATAGTTCATTAGGGGAAAAGATTCTTTAAAAGTTTCCACAAACCCTAAAATGTCAATGTTTTCGCCTCTGACAACATCCCTAATTTGGTCTCGACGCCCCTAGGGCCAAAACCTGTAATATTCCAGAATAAAGCCTTCATTTGAAAGATCAGTTTTTTATGTGAAGACTAGACCTGCAAGGGGCCACGCAGGATTTAGAGCGCTTGTTCGTGCCTCTTTTAGCTGGAGGAGGGTGAGACTGGCCACAACCATCGTCCACAGCCCCCTTGGTAGCCTGCCCAGAGCCACCCCTAGCGGCCTGCGAGGCTTGGGCCAACTCATTAGCCTTGGTGGTGGAAAGAATAAGAGAGGGAGATCCAACACCAGGCACAGAAGACACACCCACATCCCATAAGATATGCAACAAGTGATCATCCGATAGCGAAGGTAAAACCAGACGAATGGGTGAGGTAGGGGAGGGGGTGGGTGAGGTACCATACCTGGGGGGAGATCCTTGGACGCAGCACGACGCTCCGCCCGCAAAGCCACCGGCACACCGGAGTCCCGAAAATGCTGCCCCTTGCAGGCCATCGATGCCGGCGAGCGCAACACAGGAGAGCGGGCCGAAGGAGAGGCCGAGGCGGGGCCGGAAGCAGACGCAACCCCCAAGTCCTGATCCAGATGGGGGCAAATGCCCGTAATCAATTGCTTTGAGCCTGAGGAGGCCCTACTCTTGGCCGAGAATTTTCTGACAGAGGTTTTCTTGTTCTTCGAGGGTAAGCTTGGATTGGCAGGGAGCGGGGAGGACGGAGGCAAGTCTTCAATCCCAGAGAACGATGGGGACAAAGGACGAACAGGCAGATTAGAACAGACCCTCGAGATAGGGTGCCCATGAACACATTTATTCCATGACCAACAGCCTCCTGGGTCATCCCTCCCAAAGCATGAGCCTCCTTCCCATCCTTCTAGGGTGCACCCGGCGCCGCACTGGACTTGAAAAGATCGTGAATAGCAGGCCCATACTGTCCCATTCATATTGAGTAAAGTGAGGATCGGTACCAAGGCTAGGGTTTTGCCCACCCATCGAACCATCGCCTTGCTTGTCTTGATCTGGATTGGCAGAACCGTGAGGGTGAGGGAGGAGGGTCTTGGACCACCTCAGCACCCTCGACTCGAACCCGTAGTCGCACACCATCAGAGGAGGGAAAGACATCAAGAGTGCCACGAACATAGACATGGTCAACACACCAGACTTTGATACGCACCGGGCCAATCTTCTCAAGGGTTTCCGAATCAACCTCAACAAGCTTGCCAATCAGGACACCAAACGCCATCATGAACTGAATCGAACGAAACCCAGCTGGAACATCATCCACCAACACCCAAACTTGGGAAAGCGATCCCACCGCTTTGGCACCACATGTTGCCGCCTTAACTAACACCACCAACTGGTTGAAGGGGAGGGTGAAACTTGTGCACGACGAGATCATTCTTAGACAATCTTTGCAGGGGAACACCACTGCGAACTTATAATCAGAAAGCTGGAGCACTAGCCACTCCCAAATCCACAAGCCATCCAGCTTGGTTTGCAGGGAGATTTTTTGGTCCTGGACCGTGACTATAGCAGCATCTGAGAGTGACAGAGCAACAACGACCAAGGGTACCTCACTGTCCAACGCAAAGAAGGAGCAGCCAGGGGGGCGAGTCCCAAAGTGAACAAAGTTGGGAGGCTTGGAGCAGTTCTGGTAGTTAACAGTTAGATGACCATCAGATCTACAGATCGGACAGAACGGTGGGTTGAGGCATCTGGACTGAAGGTGCCCTAGTTGATGGCAAGCAAAGCAGGTGAGAGAGGCAGGGGGATTTGGTGGATTGACATTTTGGCAGGGAGGAGGCGGAGGGGAAGGTAGGATGCCATCCCCAGCCCTGTCGAGGCAGATCCAGGGCCAGAGGGTGGGAAATGACGAGGCTTGAACTGCGAAGAGAAGAGCCCGAGCCGAAGCGTGGGGGCGGGTGGAGGGGCCCAGCCCCAGCACCAAAGGGACTGGGAGGAGGCTGTGGTTTCCGCGGCGGGGCCACCGGTCCCCGAAACGGAGCCTGGCACGGACCCGATGAGGAAGAACCACCAGGCCCACCCGCGGCCACCACCTCCCATGGATCGGCCGCAGACGAGCCTGCGGCACCCGAGCCAGACGCCAACGTGCCAGATCCAGCTTCTGCCCACGCCTGCTCGTCGCGCTGGATCCACTCCAGTATGGTCGCCCAAGCCTCCTCGCCCAAGCATCCAAAGCCGTCGCCCTCACTGCTGACTTCACCTTATCCTTCCTCCTCGCCCCATCCAGTGACTAGGCCATTTCAGACATCTATGACGGTCACGTCGTCCTTGGCAGGCACGACAATGCGGAGATGGTGGTGTGCGATCCCTTGCACCGGTGGCACCTCATGCTTACCCCAATCCCTGAATTCGACGAGTGGGTTCATTCGGTGGACAAGCCAAGGACATTTGGAATGCAGTTCTTCCTCATGGGCAACGATGAGGAGGCTTCCGAAGGGACATTTTTCAGAGTAATATATGCGACAGCCAGCCAACAGGTTGTCTTCGTCTCCTCTTGTAGCACCGGACAGTGGCGAGCCACTCCATTAGTGTCCATCGACACTGCAATTGGATTTCTCAGGATGGCTTGAGTATGCGTACGGCCGGTTGTATAAGGTAACAAAGTGCGGTCAGAAGTTACAGGTGCTTGACACCCGGAGTATGGAGTTGTCATAGATGGAGCTCACACCTGAAGCCAGAGCCGGAGGGTCTTCTCATGTGCACATACCAAGTGTGGAGGCAGGGAAGGGCATCATTGGGATGTTTGTTTTACCAGATCAAATATCCGAGCTCAGTTATTTTGTTAGTCCAAACAATGGTGGAAGTTCTAGCCAGTGGCAGTTGGAGAAGAGACAATCTCACTCTATTCTTCACAGTACTCTTTCCCAGAGAGTTTATCATAGAGGAAACTGTACCTATGCCATAGTGGAAGCCCATCGACAGATGCTGGCCTTTTCTCAATGGAAGTTAAGACATTCCAGCTTGAGAATGTGTTTGGTTCCAACTATAACATGGTTTGCCCCGTGGGCATATAACAACTTTCCACCATTCTTGTCGACACCGACAGTAGGTAACCTTTCTGTTGCATCCTTGTTATTTCCCTTCCTTAATAGTTATTATCACACAGGTTGTCTGTTGCTTTAACGTTCACTACTGTGATCAGTAATACTTGTTTACACCGGTTAGTAGTTGTCACCTCTTGTTTTTTGTGGCTAAGCTGATCAAGCTCAGGAACATAATTGCTACTGAGCTCACGACACGGGGCAACCCTAGCCGCTCCTCCAGGCTACCCCGCCTCTCCTCCCTCACTATGCCGCAGCCAGAGGGGACGCAGACGAAGCCCACGCGTGCCCCAGGGAAGGCGGCGGCGGGGCGGTTTCTTCAGTCGGCGACCCTTGGTCACACATCTGGCGGCACTCGGGGGACTGGTGGCGTGTGTCCGGCCGGTGCGTGCTGCTCGATGGGCGGTGTCCCTCTCGGCGGCAGGGCCGCCCCTAGCCGGTGCTCGGTGGCTGCTGCACATTAGCATTTGGGGGGGACTAGATCTGGGCCATCAGGCCACGTCCTCCCTTGGTCGGGATGGCTCCTCTGCTCTCCCAGGCCGTGGTGGCTCGGTCCCAGCGGGCCCAGCGCCGGTTGTGCCGACCAGGGCGCTCGCTGGAGGCACCCTACTGATTCTCGGGCAAGATCCTGGTCCCGGCGAGTGAGGCAACAGGAGTGGGTGTGCTGGTGGTGTTTGGTGGAGGCTGGAGCTGTCAGGGAGTCTGCGTTGTGCTCGTGGATCTCCATGTGGGAGGTCGCCATGGCAACAACTCCGGGGCGAGGTTGTGTTGGGCAGCGTGCTGGCCGTGTGGACGACGGTTCACTGCCGGTGGTGTGAGCGAGGGTTGCTGCAGCTGAAGCATGGGGCGCCGGATCTGACCAGTCATGTTGGATCTGGCTCCTGTGGTGGTGGTCTGAGTCTGGCTCGGGTTGGTGGGTGGAGGTGATGCGCCTGGTGAAGACCTTGCTGCCAGTTTTTAGGCCGGGGCAGGCGACGACGGTGTGTGCGGGCACCTCTTCCTTCTTGAAGGCGTCGCGAAGGTGTTCCTGCTCGCTCCACTACGCAAGGATGCTCGGGGGAAACCCATGGTCCCGTGGGATCAGACGATGATGGCGACGTGCTCCACACCTCTTGGGGCATCATTCTAGGAGCTCCTTACCGGCCAGAAGGACCAGTGGTAGATGGGGATGATGTTCGGCTACTTGGTCGTGGCCGTCCGACAATGAGGGCGGTTTGGCTTTTGTGGCAACGATGACGATGGTGAGCATCGTCGGAGGCATGGCATTGGTCAGGGTAGTTGACTCTTCTCCGACATGTCCATAAGATTACCTCGGCTGCTTGTTGCTATGAAGTCGAAGCTGCGGGGCGGGGCACCGATGGTGTACGATGACAGGTGACAGGTGATCCGTTCGGTGATCTTGTGTGACGCCAACCTTGCTTTGTTTCTCCATAGTTTTTCGTCTGAGTCAGAGCTGCGTTCTCTCTCTGTGGGTGGATGGCGTTCCGCCTTGTAAGTGTAGTGTTGTCCTGCAGCCAATAGGGTTTCCATTTTTCTTTTTCTTTGATCTTTGGATCCTCGCCATGTTGTTCTTCTGCTGCTTTTTGCTAAATCTAATTGAAGCCAGGAATTTTCTGGATCTTTCAAAAAAAATACGGTAAGGTGATCATAGAAGTAAAATACAGATGTGTGCACAATACGAGTAGAATTTTGGAAGTAGCTTGAAGCATGACTTATCTTGTCCACAGTTCACCTTGGGTTTGTTTCACCTTATTTCAATCAAGCAGGACTTCTCTTGTTCACATTTATTTTGATAGATATAAGCAGGAAGGCATATCTTATGTGGTAAAATTTTAATTCCTGCAACACTAAGCTACCATTTCTTTTATGGGTCTTAAGTTACTTTATGATTCATCTCTTTATGCTTGCATCTCTTTCCTGGCTATGCATTACACCGTGTACAATAAATAACAATGAGAAACACCATAGAGCGAGTGTTTATTGGTATATATCTCAAATTACCTTTTTCTTTGAACGGTGAAAGGTGTTAAAGGTGCCAAATATATTCAGCTCATGAGCAGTTTACAGCAAGAGTTAAATAGCCTGATAACCCTGAAGATTGACATGGTACAGACAGGAGATTACATGACACTCTCTATCTTGATGATCTGAACAGATACAACTAAAGACATGCTTTGTCTATCTACATTATGAGCAACACCATTGAGGTCTCTAGAAATGTGCAAAATCTGGGTCTGTATATTTTTAGAAACTTTAAATTATTTGGCGATATCTTTCCTCAGGTCCCAGCAAATATTGTCAGGAACAAGTTTTCTGCATGTTGCTGCATTGGCCAGAGTGAAATTGTCAGATAAGAGCGTGACACGTCGGAGTTGAAGATGTTGATCTATTGTTGTTCGTCAATAGAAAATCTGCCGTTTCAGCTTGTAGTGGATTTGGTGTTGTGGACATGGAAGCCTGAATCTGAATCGTGGTTCTGTGATTTTCTACTAGGAGGTGCATTGTTCTGTAGCAGTACCTCCAGTGGGCTGATGCTCTTCCAAGACCCGGGGCTGGTACTGATCTACTCCGTAAGCATGGGCGGAGTTACAAGAGGACATTGGTGTACAAATGTACACCCATTAATTTTGATACGAAGGCATAAACTAGGTAGATAAAAAATATATAAACTGAAAGTAGTTAAGAATTTCATAAAATTTTAAACTCTGTACACCCATTTTGAAAATTCTAGCTCCGCCACTGTCCGTAAGCAGTGTCAAAGTGAAGTAAATTTGTTTGTGCTGCTTGTTTGCGTGTCATGTGCTTCCTCTGTAAATGAAGATCGTCTCTTGCTGGCAGTAAAGATGGGCTGAATCAACGTGCTCATTTTAAATGTGTCACTCACAACCTTCTGGGTTCGAAAACTATGCTATTAAACTGCAGTGGCAAGGTATGGGATCTGATGGTAGAGTATGGACTAATGGTTGCCTGTTCGTTGGTTGGTATTTACATTCAACCCCAATAAATGGAATTATTATTCGTTGGTATTTACAGATACGGTAGGATCATATTTGCACAAGATAAAAAATGTGTCAGATGATTGGTAATACATTTCAGCTCATCTAGTGGTTGAGACATGTCCTATATATGCCATTAGCTATCGACCCATGGTTCGCCTAAGACTAGTAGTGGCTTTCCCAGTGTCAACCAAGGCATAATGAAATCGACCCATGGAGAAGGACCGTAGGCTTGATCTCGAGGGTGACTGTGACAAACATTAAGGGCATTGGATTGTAAATATATGATGTTCCATGGGACTATGATGCACCGGGAATTGATGCAAAGCGAGTGTATGCTCGGCCATTCACACCACTAGTGATGCAAGACACAAACCTAGAGTGTGTACATTTTGGCATCTGTGGGCAAGTCGACGGGCAAAGCGTTCCAGTGTCACGCTATCTGCATTGCAAGAATGTTTAAGGGAAGAAGCCTACGCTTGGTATTTTGACTATTGGCCACTGAAATTTTCGTCTCAATACTCTACACACTAGTAGAAAAAGAGGCTTCCGTCCAGCCCCATTAGTCGCGAAACTGTAGGAACCGCGACTAATGAAGTCTTTAGTCGCGGTTCGGCAGATGAACCGCGACCAAATGCCTGGGCCCAGGGCGCTCGCGGGCTTTAGTCGCGGTTGGCCAGGCCAACCGCGACTAAAGGTGCCCAAAGGCCTTTAGTCGCGGTTGGCCAGGCCAACCGCGACTAAAGCTCCTCCCTTTTAGTCGCGGTTTGTGGCACGAACCGGAACTAATGGGGTTGAGACCTTTTAGTCCCGGTTCGTGCCACGAACCGGTACTAAAGGTCCCATTTTCAAACTCTACCCCCCCCCCCGGGATCGCCTTTTCAGTTTTAAAAAAAATAAAAGAAAATAATGGAAATGTCAAAAAAATAAAAGAAAATAAGTTTCTCATGTGATATGTGGTCTAGTTGTTGGGAAAATTTGCAAATGTGAATTTTGACTTTATTTGCAAAATCTCTCTGAAATTTGTAAAAATGGGCATAACTTTTGCATACTAACTCGGATGAAAAAGTTTTTTATATGAAAAATCATCTACTCGAAAAGTTACATCCAAATTTAACGGGGGAACCCCGTTAAACATTTTCAAAATCCTCAAAAACCTAATAGAAAAAAAGTTACGGGGCTTGTAAGATCTAGAGTGGAAAAAATTGAAAAATATTCAAACAGTGGGCAAACTATGGTCAAACAATGGTCAAACTAATTATTCTAGAATATTAGTGTTACTAAATAATTATTTTAATTATTTCAATTTTGGTCAAATCTGGTCAAACTGTGGTCAACTGTGGTCAAACTGTGGTCAAACAATGGTCAAACTAATTATTCAAGAAATATTAGTGTTACTAAATAATTATTGTTTTTTAAAACAATAGTTTCAAACTCAAACAGTGAAATGTGTCACTTCATGCTCAAGCAAAATTCCTGAAGGTTAATAGGATTGACATCTTATTATTGTCAGGAAAACAACAAGTGCAGACTTGGAGTGTGGGAGAATAGAACCCGGAAGTTAAGCGTGCTTGGGCTGGAGTAGTGAGAGGGATGGGTGACCGGTTGGGAAGTTAGATGATTTGGAATGATGAGGGGTGATAAAAGAATAAATTGAGAAGTGATGAGGGGTGGTGATTAGAGACTAGAGGTTAAAATAATTCAGAAATTTGAAAAAAAAAATTCAATTTTTTTTTCAAAAACCTGTGGCGGCCTTTAGTCGCGGTTAGCCACAAGAACCGCAACTAAAGGTCCTCCGCCCACGTGGACGGGCCTTTAGTCGCGGTTCTTAAGCAACCGCGACTAAAGGGGGGGGGCCTTTAGTCGCGCCCGTCTAGTCGCGGTTGCGCAACCGCGACTAATGGCAGTTGCGAACCGCGACCAAAGGCCCTTTTTCCACCAGTGACAGTCGTACAAACTTGACTCTGAATTTCTGAAATTGGGCAACTTTGATCACTTGTGCAGCCAAAATGTGCTAGTGGTTTTCTTAATATCACATCTCAACAGAGATGTTCCATTAGAAAAAAACCAGGAAGTTTAAAATATAATTTGATGATATATTCAATAATAGAATATTTGAAAAGAAACGAAGATAAATGATTCGAAAACCCTAGAACTGCAGAAATTAGTGAACTCTCAACAAAATAAAAAATTGTTAGCTTTACTGGTCTGTTGATGGTAATGCAGCCTAAATGTTTAATTAGCAATTTCACTTCAAAGATATTGCTTTGTTTCACTGGTTCTTTTCTCATTATAGGGGTATAGTCAAATTGGTGTTTTGTCTCTAGGAGACCTTTAGGCCCCTCTTTGAGTAGTTATTCTTAAGGTGCACGCCATTTTGTTCTCCTGGAAAGGATGTACTGAAACTGAGAAGTTTGATTTGCAGTGCCAAAAGTGAACGTTACTCCGTTTGGTATGTTTTGCAGAAGTTAATTTGAGATGTACTCTATTAGGTGCTGCCTCCTTAATTTGGTTCCCAGGATTCAGGATGATGACGAGGAGATGCTGCAAGCTGAAGAGCTCGTAGGTAGGCATCAGGATGAGAGTACCGCTGATGAAACAGATGCTAGAGTGCTGCAAATGGACAGTAGGCCACAGGTTGGTCAGCAATAGGTTAGTTGTAACTTGTGACTCTGTTTGTTTGTAATATGGTGATCTAACATTAGCATGGAGTTCATCTTGCTTCGCTTGATCTGACAATGTCGGTGCGTCTGTCAGATATGGTAGCCAGAGCCATGACGAACATTTAGTTTTTGTACAGTTAGTAGATTAATTTTGACTGCCATTGGATTGTGATGTTGTTGAGTGGAACTAGTCTGGTACAACAAGATAATGGAGTGGTACTGATATACTGCATGAGCGGTGTCAAAGGGAAATTAATTTGTTTGTGCTACTTCTTTGCGTTCTTGCTTCCTTTGTAAATGAATCTTGCGTCTTGCTGCCAGTAAACATGGGTTAATCAAGCCCACAGAAAAAAAACATGGGCTTAATCGACGTGTACTATGCAAGTGTTAAATTAAGCATGGGGACCACAGTGGCAAGGCTTGGGATCTATTGGTGACAGTATGATGTAGAGTATAGACAAATGGTTCCCTGGTTAGATAATTGAGCTACTGCTTATGAAATCGTGTGGTATTTATGCTCTGTTTCTGAAAGAGTACAGAAATCCAAACCCAATAAATGGAATTATTCTTTGGTATTTACAGTTAGGAGATTTGTTTTCCATTAAGACATAAAACATGCAAGATGATTGGTAATGCATTCAAGTTTTAGACCATCGGGTGGTTGGACCGTGTGCCTTTATATGTCAATAGCTATCGAGGTGTGGTTCACCAAAATACTAGTCCCTTTCTCAGTGTAAATAAAGGCACAACAAAACCGTTGAATGTCACTGAAGATATGGAGGACTGGAGCCTTGTGGGATTGTATGTTATATGCTGATCCATGGGTATATGATGCACCGGGAATTGAAGCAAAGGAAGTTTATGCAGTGACAGAACTAGCAGTGGGATATGCCTGGAGCTGATCTAGCTTGAGCCATGGAATCTCCTGATTTACTGTACTTTGAAGAAGGGAATTCCAAGGGAGGCTGTCAACGGCGGAGCTACGTGGGGGCGAACCTGGGCCATCGCCCCCCAGCAAAAATGAATTTTTTTTACTACCCCTATATGTATTACACACAGCCCACGACCAGAAGGCCCATTTATCAACTGTTGTCTTCATTGCGTGGAGACAAACGAATCCAGCCAGCCACCAAATCGATTTCCCCTTTGACCTACAGCCTGCGACCGCGGACGCATGACGACCTGAGCGTGCGGGTGGGGCACCCGCGTCCGGCAGGCGGCCGCTGTGGCTTGCCGGCGTGGCCGCGTGGGGGTGACCGCTGGCCGCTGGCGGGTGGCCGGCTAGACGCTCCAATCCGGCCTCTGCTGTGGAGAACATCAGGCAACATCGGCGCCATGTAGTGCCTCGGTGAGCCGGTGAGCATCCGCCCTTGCTAGATCTTACTTTTTATCCTTTACGTTGCCTAGTCTTCTAGTCAATTTCTCCAATCTGGGCGTCCTAGCAAGCTAGCTAGCTACTTTGTCAACACTACTCTGTACTGGTTATTTGGACCCTGTCAACACTGCTTGCTGGATCTCTGTCTATCTTTCCCCTCTGGAAATTATAGGAAGTTCAATTATTTTGATTCTGAAGTTTATTTCACCTTAGTTGAGGAAAATTCTAATTAGGTCATCTGGTCATGGATTTATTCAATTGCATTTTGTACTGAATAGAAAATGTCCTTTACAGTGAGATTGTGAGAGGGAGGCGTGATGCTTAAGGGGAAAAAGATTGATGCATTTTTCAAAAGAAAGAGAGGTGATTCAGTTGATGAACCAACAGCAACCGAAGCAATGCCTATTCAGCCAACGGACTGTGTTCAACCTCCTCTGTTGTTGCTCGAATTTGAGCAACACGGACCACATCCTTCAATGCCTCAACACCAAGGACAAAGCCATCAAACTCAAACAAATGAAGTACTATTTCAAGGGATTGAATTCTTGCAGCGAGATCCAGCACTACGTCCACAGATTTGGCAATATCCACCTAATCAAAGAGATGATGTGCGGCGAGCATATTTGAAGCTTGGTATTATGCAGCCCCGTTTGCAGAATTACAAAGCCTATGGTCCAGAAGGTCGCAAACGATGCTTTAAGTATGACTGGTTCAAGGATTTCCCATCATGGTTGGAGTACTCGGAGGACAGTCATCGTGCATATTGCTTCTATTGTTTCTTGTTCGGCAAAAACAAAAACAAGAGAGATGGTTCAGATGTCTTTACAGTGCGAGGATTTGTAAACTGGAAGAAGGTCCATGATGGAAAGAAATGTGCTTTCTTAAACCACATAGGTTCTGAACCTTGCTCTGAACATAATAATGCAACCAAAGCATGCCATGACTTCTTGAATCAGCAAGGCCATTTAGAAAATGTTGTAGCAGTGGGCAACTAGTGGGATATAGAAAGAAACCAACTGAGGGTGAAAGTATCAATTGCAGCAGTTAAGTGGCTTACAACACAATCGTGTGCATTTAGAGGCCATGATGAAACTCCAGACTCAAAGAACAGAGGGAACTTTATTGAATTGTTAAAGCTCCTTGCAGAATTCAATCCAGAGATTGCCGAAGTTATTTTGGAGAATGCTCCATACAGTTCAAAGTACACATCACATGAAATCCAACAGGAGATTTTGGGTATTTATGCATTGAAAGTTAGGAAACATATCCGTGAAGAGATTGGGGATTCTAAGTTTTCTATTCTAGTGGACGAGACATGTGATGTAGCAAAAAGAGAGCAGATGGCATTGGTCCTCAGATTTGTTGATGAAGATCGTATATTGCAAGAGCGGTTCTTTGCCTTGATACATGTGACGAACACCAAAGCCGCAACACTTAAAGAGGTATTGAGTTCTGTGGTATCCAAACATGCTTTTGATGTTCAGAACCTTCGTGGGCAGGGATACGATGGGGCTAGTAATATGAGGGGGGAGCTCAATGGCTTGCAAGCTCTTTTTCTTAGAGAATGCCCGTATGCATATTATGTCCACTGCTATGCTCATCGCTTGCAACTTGCGCTAGTGTCTGCTTCGAAGGAAGTGGTCACTGGTGCTCAATTCTTTCAGAAACTTCTTTTTATTGTAAACACCGTTGACTCCTCTGCAAAGCGCCATGATGAGCTTCGTGATGCCCAGTTGGAGGAACTAGCTCGGTTACTAGCTATTGATGACATTGAAACTGGTAAAGGGGCAAACCAGATCTGCACACTAAAACGACTTGGAGACACTAGATGGGGGTCTCACTTAGGTTCTATATCCAGCCTAAAGAATATGTTTAATGCAGTACATTCAGTACTTCAAAATATAGCATCTGATGGGTCAGCTGGCTCAATTCGTGCAGATGGAGACACTGCTTTCAACTACTTATCTTCTTTTGAGTTCATATTTGTCTTATGTCTGATGGAAGAAGCATTGGAGATAACTGAAGATCTTGGTCAAGCTTTGCAAAATAAATCACAGGACATAGTAAATGCCATGCGTCTAGTGTTCACAACAAAGGTTCGTCTTGATGAAATGAGATCAGATGATGGTTGGGAGGCCTTCTTTGATAGGGTTGTCGAGTTCTGTGTAAATCATTCCATTGATATTCCAGATTTGGGAGAAACTTACATTCTGCGTGGTGGTCGAGCTCGTCGCCAACCAGATCATTTTACTAAGGAGCACTATTTCCGGGTGGAAGTATTTCGTGCAACACTTGATACTCAACTACATGAATTAGAATTCAGGTTCAATGACAAGGTACTGGATCTATTGACCACTAGTGCTACCCTGATCCCTAAAAATAAATTCAGATCTTTCAAAGCTGATGATATTTGTGAGTTAGTCAAGAAATATTATCCAGCAGATTTCACCCAACAAGAAATCTATGGATTGGAGCAGCAACTAAAACACTTTGTTGTGGATGCCTCCAATGATAAAGATTTGAAAAATGTGTCAACCTTAACAAATCTTTGTCGATATCTCTTTGAGACGGGAAGACATTCTATCTACAATTTGGTTGATCGATTGTTGCGATTGCTTCTAACTCTTCCAGTTTCTACAGCAAGTGCCGAGCGAGCATTCTCAACTTTGAAGATCATTAAGACAAGGCTACGTAATACCATGGAAGATGATTATCTAGCCAATAGCTTGCTAGTAAAAATAGAGAGTGAAATCACGAAGAAGTACAGTTATGAAGATGTTCTTGTGCACTTTAAGGGTGCAAAGAAACGGAAAGCTAATCTGTAGTGCAGTGTTGCTGTAGTGAACCGAATGCTCCATGGTTAAATGGTATTTTGGTATAGTTCCTTTTGTTATGGAGTAGGTTATATATATATATTTGTAAGCTACTATGGAGAAGATCAATATAATTGTATAAGTTTCTAGATATTTGCAATATCTAACTTATTATATTCGTATGCTTTTGTATTTGAGTTTTTTTAACAGCTTCGCCCCTCTAGAGATTTCTTTCAAGCTCCGCCACTGGAGGCTGTAGTACTTGGAATAGGGCTATAGCCATTTGCACAGCTGGTCACCTACGGCACGGACCTTGAGCACGTCATGGTAGCTACGTTGGCTATGAACCTAGTTATGTTTTTTAAATGCAAAAAATATTAATTTGTGAAGTCTCATCAAAAAGATTTTTCTTTTTAAGGAAAGATGTAGGCCCGACTTCATAAATCAAGCCAACCGACAAAAGATGCAAGTACAGCCAACCAGGCAACCAAATACAGGAAATCGCTCCTTCGCACACGCGCGTTGGGACGCTCGATCGGACAGTGCCCGAAGCGCCATGTTCCTTCCTGTTTCCTTTTGTGTACGGGCCCACCACGTGATCAACAAATCAATACCAAAATCCACTACCTTTAGCATGCACGGGAGGTTACTCTCATGTAGCAGCTGGACCCACTATAGTTGCATGCACATGGGCCCACCACCTCCACTATTATCTCTCCCTCCTCGTGGATTCACCGCATGCAAGGACACATGGGCCCACCATCTCCCCCTAATCTCTCTGCCCCCCTAACTGGGAAAAAAATTATATGAGACCATGTCTCATATAAAACAGGTGAGACCCGTCCTGATGGATGACACGTGACATTCACAAATCACAAAGCATCTAATCCATCCCCACCTAAATCAGGTGGGGATGGATTAGATGCTTTGTGATTTGTGAATGTCACGTGTCATCCATTAGGATGGGTCTCATCTGCTAACCTGTGAGACCTGGTCTCATAGAATCCACCTGAAATCAGGGGGGAGGTTAGATGCTTTGTGATTTGTGAATGTCACGTGTCATCCATCAAGACGGGTCTCACCTGCTTTATATGAGACCTGGTCTCATATAATTTTTTTTCCTATTCAACGGGGTGGGGGCCGGCGTGTATCCCATTCTCTCGCCTGTTTATACTAGTTAAAATGGAAACACGGCTGATTAGCATTTAATTAATCAGGAAATCACAGCTGGTATGAAACCGATCACTGCGACGCGCGCGTGCGAGTTAGTCATCCCCCCAAATACATGGGGGTCCGGAAAAGAGTTTACGGGTTGCACAACATCAATTACAAAAAACCAACGGCACGCAGGCCATCTACGTACGCACACCACAACAGCAGACTAGGATAGCACAAACAAAATCCTAAGGCATAGGTCTTGAACTCTTGATCCCGTTGGGAGATAGATATTGCCATAGCTCAAACACATGAGATCAGCAACTCGGCTTGTCACACTCCTTAATCAATGATTTTCATTGACATAAAAAAGATGAGAAGTTTTTTTGAAATGAACGCATGAGAGCTGCGTATTACATTGATTAGAAGGGGAGGCGAAAGAGCGCCAAGTACAGGGTGCAGGTTAACGCATTAGCTTGCGGAACAGGAAACTGAAATGAAAAGAGAAGAAAAGGAAAAAAGGTGATCGGCCTGGGCTACTCTCGCAGAGCTAGATGCCGGCCGCCTGCCAGCGCCCAGTCGCTTGCCTCCGATAGCAGGAGGTGCAAGACTTGCTGTGGCGAGCGCTCCGTGCCGCCGTCGAAGATGCGTGCGTTACGTTCCTTCCAGATCCACCAAAAAACGAGGAGAGCAACCGATTTCGCCAGTTTCCGGGTGGAAACCACGCGGCTCATGTCGCTGATCCACTCGACCCAGGGTGTACCCAGCGCCCATGCGTCAGGGTTTAGCTCCGGGATTGTGAAACGGTGCGCCACCAGTGCCCATAACCGCCGCGCCCATGGGCATTCCCTCATGAGGTTAGTCGTCGTCTCCAGGTTCCGCATGCATAACGGGCAGAAGTAGGAGTTGGGCCATTGCCGGGCAAGCAGGCGGTCGACCGCGAGGATCCTCCGCTGGGCGAGCAACCAGGCAAATATGCGGCATTTGGCCGGAGCCCAGGCTTTCCAGATCCCGTGACGCAGTGGGAAGACAGCGGATCCGATGAAGAAGAGCTTGTACGCCGAAGCCATCTTGTAAACACCATTGTCCGATAATCTCCCGCAGAAGGAGTCCACGCTGTTGGGGGTGAGCGGCTGCATGGAGTTGACACACACCCATAGCCTGGCGAAGGAAGGCAGCAGGTCGGTGGTCACCTGGCCGCGGAGGTCTTGGATCCATCTGTCGCCTGACAACGCTTGACACACGGAGCGCGCCTTGCACCTGGAAACCGGGAAGAGGTCGGGGGCGATCACGAGCGGCGCCCCCTCATGCAGCCAACTATCATACCAGAAGCTGGCTCGGTTGCCATCCCTGATGGTGACCGCGCAGGCTGCCGCGAACATGTGCCGAGGCGAGTGTCACCGGGACCGGGAGCCCGTGCCAGGGAACAACTGAGGTCCTTTCCACCCAAAGCCAGCGCAGGCGAAGCGCCACACCGAATCACCCCAGGTCGATGACACCGAGCCCGCCGAGGTCACGCAGGAGGCATACGCGGCCCCACGCGACCTTGCAGTGCCCGCGATGACACATATCCTCCCCACGCCATAGCCAGGCACGTCGCAGCCGCTCTAGCTCCTTACGAAACCAAGACAAAAGTGCGTAGATAGCCTACCAGTAGACGGTAAATGTTGAAAGGACAGAGTTGAGGAGAACGAGCATGCCAACTAGGGTGAGGAGTCTGGCCTTCCAGCGCGCCAGGCGCGCGCGGAGCTTGTCAAGCAGCGGATGCATGTCGACCTTACGCAGAGCCCGAAGCGATGGCGGCAACCCCAGGAATTTGCAGGGGAAGCTCTCAACCCTGGCCCTCGGGGGTGAGATCACATCATGCACGTATAGCTGCTCGCAAATTATTGGGAGGATGACACTTTTCTCAAAGTTGACCTTGAGCCCGGAGGCTAAACCGAAGGTAGTGAGGATGGAGCGCAGGGCAGCTAGCTCGGTCTTTACAGGGTTTGAGAAAGAGGGCGACATCGTCGGCATACAGGGAGGTACGCAGCTGCGGCAACCGACCTTGGAGCTTGGAAAGCACTCCTGGGTCCACTACAACTTCCAGGAGCCGTTGGAGGGGCTCCATGGCGAGGATGAATAGGAAAGGCAACAGAGGATCGCCCTGACGCAAGCCATAACAGTGAATGATGGGACGGCCAGGTACCCGATTGATCAGAACCCACGACGAAGAGGTGGCTAGAAGCATGGAGATCCAGTCGCACCACCTCGCACCAAAACCCCGGGCGCGGAGCATGTCAAGCAGGTATGGCCAGGAGACGCTGTTGAATGCTTTGGCGATGTCGAGCTTAACAAAGAGCATGGAACATTTGACGCGGTGGAAGTGGCGTGCCATCCGACAAGCGAACAGAAATTGTCCTGGATGCAACGCCCTTTGATGAAGGCAGACTGGGCAGGGCCAACAAGATCGTCAATGCGCCGCGTGAGGCACATTGCAAGCACCTTTATGAACAGCTTTACCACACTATGGAGCAGACTGATTGGCCTGTAGTCCGCCATTGAAGTCGCATCCGCCTTTTTAGCCAGCAGGACAATGTTAGCCGTGTTCTGGCGATGCAAACTCGCCAGGTTCATGTGGTGTAGCTGCTGGAATGCTGCCAGCAGGTCCGGCATGATGGTGGTGGCCACCGCCTTGTAAAAACCCCCGGTGAAGCCGTCCAGCCTAGGCGCGCGGTCACCGGGCATGTCCTTGATGGCCGCGCGGACCTCCTCCTCCGAGAATGGCGCGTCAAGCTCGTCAAGGTTGGCCTGCTGCAGGCCGAGCCTGTCCCAGTCTACCGTGGTGCAGCAGGCTTGTGGTGTGCCCACAAGCCGCTGAAAGAAGGCCGTGGCAACCTCCACCTTGCGGGCCTGATCAGTAGCAATGTCGTTGCCATCGTGCAAGGAAGCGATGAAGTTCTTACGGCACCGAGTGCTGGACTTGAGGTGAAAGAATTTCATGTTGGCATCTCCGGTGCGCAGCCACGTCACCCGGGAGCGCTGCTTCGCGCGTATTCACTCCATGGCCGTTAGGGCCAGAATCCGGGACTTGAGAATTTTTCGCAACTGCAGCTCATCCGCCTCGAGCGTTCTGGATTCCTGGGCCGTATCCAGGCGAAGCACGACCTCCTGGGCGAACAATAGCTGCAGGCGAGAGTCACATATGCGTGTGCGATGCCACCTACGCAACGCTACGGCTATTCGCCATAGTTTGAGGGCAAGGCGGCCGAACGCATCCATCGGCGGGCTTCCCTCGTTCCAGGCCGCGGCAACCTGATCCTGAAACCCATCAACTTGCGGCCAGAATGCCTCAAAACGGAAGCAAGGCGGCCAACGGACCGGCGGCTCATAAGTGAGCAACAACGGACAGTGGTCTGACATGCCGGTGGCCAGCGGCTGAAGCATGGCTCCCCAAAAAGCGAAGTCCCAGTCGTCGTCGCAGAAGGCCCGGTCCAAACGCACCAGCACCGGCCTAGCCTGCTCGTTGGACCAGGTGAAACGTCGCCCATCCAGCTTGAGTTTGCGGAGCTCGCTAGCGTTCAGCGGGTCATAAGCCGTCAGTTGAGGTTAGGGCTGCTGTTGTCACGCGCCTCGTAGATGAGGTTGAAATCGCCGACGATAAGCCAAGGCCCGAGCGCCTCGTAATATGATCACCTAGCCTTAACACCGAGCTCATCTGCTGTGGCTTGATCTAAGATTGATCGGTGCGTCTGTCAGATAAGGTAGCAAGAGCAGTAACAAACATTTAGTTTATGTACAGTTAGTAGGTTAATTTTGACCACTAGAGTGATTTTGTGATCTTGCTGTATGGAACTTGTCAGGTACAAAACAGTTAAGGAGAGGTACAGATCTACTCCGTGAGCTACAACAAAATTTAGGAGACGACAGTGGCAAGGTATGGGATCTTCTGCTGGTAGAGTATGATATAGAGTATGGACTAATCGTTGCTTGTTGGTTGGATCATTGGGCTACTCAGGATGAAATAGTGTGGTATTTATACTCTACCGTTGGCGTAGTATAGTCCAAGCCCAATAAATGGAATTATATTCTTTGGTGTTTACAGCCAGGAGATATGATTTGCACAAGATAAAAAAAGTGCCAGATGGTCGGTACGTAATACATTCAAGTCTAAGGGCATCAAGTGACACTAGTAGAAAACAGGGCTTCCGTTCGGGCCAGATAAGCCCATTAGTCCCGGTTCAGTCACGAACCAGGACCCATGGAGCACTGGCCCCGATTCGTTAGGCCAGGGGGCCTGCCGGGCCTCGTGGGGGCATTTTCCCGGTTCGTCTGGCCCCTTTGGTCGCGGTTGGTGGGACGAACCGGGACCAATGGGCCTCGCTCCTGGCCCACCACCATTGGTCCCGGTTGGTGGCTTGAACCGGAACCAAAGGTTGCCCTTTAGTCCCGGTTCCAGCCATGAACCGGGACCAATGAGGTGCCTATATATACCCCCCCTCACGTAAGAGCAGAGCACACTGCTCTATTTTTTCGGTCCTGCGAGGGGAGGGGGTTTTGTGGTGCTCTAGCTCACCTCCTATGCACACGAGATGTTCGATGGAATGCCCGAGCCACACTACTTAAGCTTTCTCCTCTCCAAGCTCGACCTCCGATCTCCATTTTCCTCAATATTTGTCTAGGTTTAGCGGTCGTCACGTTCCGTCCCCGTCTTCAGCGTTGTCGATCGCCCGCGCCGATCTCGTCGCCGGCACCACCGTGGTGAGTCTCTTGTTATTATCTTCTTTCTGAAAGGAAAAAATCCGTACTTGTATGTACATGTTTAGATAGATACTTGTATAATTTTCTTACTTTCATTATTGCTTCTTATTATTTAGTGCGATGGTTTTGGTATCCGCCCCCGTCGGCCCTCGTCCTATCTATGATTCGGATGTGGTATATATTATCTTTATAACTATCTGGTTCATTTATTGTTTATCACAATTATGCCGACTAACGTGACATAGATTTTATTTATCTAGGAGGTATGTCAACTGGAAATTCCAACCGACCCTATTGTCGAGAGGTTAAATTTAGTTGAAGAAGAAAACAATTTCTTGAAGGAAAAAAATTGAGGGGGAGAAGATGATATTGGAGTTGCATGTTGCGGATGTCGTCGATGATCACAAGATCAAGATGGATGCAATGCTCTTGAAGATTAGCAAGATTAGAAAATATGCCATTCATACCGAGGCTTGGTATCATTATGCCGCTGGATCAATTGTTACCTTGGTTGTGATTATGATCGCATTTGTTTTGGCACATAGTTTCAATGTATGGTTTAACTAATTAGATGCTATGGAGAGCTATATGTTGTTCAACGAGAACTATGTATGTACTTTGGTTTTAATGTGATGATGAACTTATATAATTTGGTCACTTAATTATCTATTCATGATGTTCTGTAATGGTTTTTGACACACTTAATTATATATAATGCACGCAAATGAACCGGTAATGGATGTACGGTGACAGACACACCTCCGAGTACATTAATGGAGTGCATAATTTTCTCGAAGTGGCTGAGGCAAATAAGCAGAATGGTTTTATGTGTTGTCCATGCCCTATATGTGGGAATACGAAGTCTTACTCTGACTCGAAAATGATTCACACCCACCTGCTTTATAAGGGTTTCATGCCACACTATAATGTTTGGACCAAGCACGGAGAAATAGGGGTTATGATGGAAGACATCGAAGAAGAAGAGGACGATGACAACTATGTGCCCCCTGAATACGGTGATGTTGTGATATGTCTCCAACGTATATATAATTTTTGATTGTTCCATGCTATTATACTACCTGTTTTTGATGTTTATGGGCTTTACTTTACACTTTTATATAATTTTTAGGACTAACCTACTAACTGGAGGCCCAGCCCGAATTGCTGTTTTTTGGCCTATTTCAGTGTTTCACAGAAAAGGAATATCAAACGGAGTCCAAACGGAATGAAACTTTCGGGAGCGATCTTTTTGGAACAAACGCAATCCAGGAGACTTGGAGTGGACGTCAAGCAGCAAACGAGGCGGCCACGAGGGTGCCAGGCGCGCCCTAAGGGGGTGGGCGCGCCCCCACCCTCGTGGCTCAACCGACCTACTTCTTCCTCCTATATATATCCACGTACCCTGAAACCATCCATGAGCACCACAAAAAACTATTTCCACCGCTGCAACCTTATGTATCCGCGAGATCCCATCTGGCAGCCTTCTCCGGCGCTCCGCCCGAGGGGGAATCAACCACTGAGGGCCTCTCCATCACCACCAAGGCCCCTCCGATCAGTTGTGAGTAGTTTACCACAGACCTTCGGGTCCATAGTTATTAGCTAGATGGCTTCTTCTCTCTCTTTGATTCTCAATGCAAAGTTCTCCTTCGTATTCTTGGAGATCGATGGCCCACACGTGTAGGCGATCTATCGTAGCCCTTTCGATAAGTAAGAGTGTCGAACCCAACGAGGAGCAGAAGGAAATGATAAGCGGTTTTCAGTAAGGTTTTCTCTGCAAGCACTGAAATTGTAGGTGATAGATAGTTTTGTGATAAGATAAATAGTAACGAGTAACAAGTAAACAAAGTAAATAAAGTGCAGCAAGGTGACCCAATCCTTTATGTAGCAAAGGATAAGCCTGGACAATTTCCAATAATGAGAAAGGAGCTCCCGAGGACACATGGGGATTATTGTCAAGCTAGTTTTCATCACGTTCATATGATTCGCATTCGGTACTTTGATAATTTGATATGTGGGTGGACCGGTGCTTGGGTACTGACCTTACTTGGACAAGCATCCCACTTATGATTAACTCCTAATGCAAGCATCCGCAACTACAACAAAAGTATTAAGGTAAACCTAACCATAGCATGAAACATATGGATCCAAATCAACCCCTAACGAAGCAACGCATAAACTAGGGTTTAAGCTTCTGTCACTCTAGCAACCCATCATCTACTTATTACTTCCCTATGCCTTCCTCTAGGCCCAAATAATGGTGAAGTGTCATGTAGTCGACGTTCACATGACACCACTACAGGAGAAGATAACATACATCTCATCAAAATATCGAACGAATACCAAATTCACATGACTACTAATAGCAAGACTTCACCCATGTCCCCAGGAACAAACGTAACTACTCACAAAGCATATTCATGTTCATAATCAGAGGTGTAATAATATGCATTAAGGATATGAACATATGATCTTCCACCAAGTAAACCAATAAGTATCAACTACAAGGAGTAATCAACACTACTAGCAACCCACAGGTACCAATTTGTGGTTTTGGATACAAGATTGGATACAAGAGATGAACTAGGGTTTGAGAGGAGATGGTGCTGGTGAAGATGTTGATGGAGATTGACCCCCTCCCGATGAGAGTATCGTTGGTGATGACGTTGGTGATGATTTCCCCCTCCCGGAGGGAAGTGTCCCCGGCAGAACAGCTCTACAAGAGCCCTAGATTGTTTCCGCCAAGGTTCCGTTTCGTGGCGGCGGAGTTTCGTCCCGTAAGCTTGCCCATGATTTCTTCTAGGGTAAAAGCCTTCATATAGCGAAAGATGGACACCGGAGGGCCACCAGGGGGGCCAGGAGACAGGGGTGCGCCCAGTAGGGGGGCCCACCCTCCTGGCCAGGGTGTGGGCCCCTGATGTACTTCTTTCGCTCAATAATTCTTAATAAATCCAAAATTATGTTTTGTAGAGTTTCAGGACTTTTGGAGCAGTGCAGAATAGGTTTCCAATGTTTGCTCCTTTTCCAGCCGGAATTCCAGCTGCCGACATTCCCCCTCTTCATAGTAAACCTTGTAAAATAAGAGAGAATAGCCATAAGTATTGAGATATAATGTGTAATAACAGCCCATAATGCAATAAATATTGATATAAAAGCATGATGCAAAATGGACGTATCAACTCCCCCAAGCTTAGACCTCGCTTGTCCTCAAGCGGAAGCCGATATCGAAAAATATGTCCACATGTTTAGAGATAGAGGTGTCGATAAAAATAAAATACGGACATGAGAGCATCATGATCATTCTTATAACAGCAAAATATATAGATTCCATCCTATGATTTCTTATGCTCAAGTAACAATCCATTCACAATATCAAGTATGGTGCAAAAACTACATTGAGAACTAACAAACTATAATCTTAGTCATTGCAGCAATCACAATTTATCATAACATCAGAAAGAGTCAACAATAGAGCTTTTCAGCAAGTCCACATACTCAACTATCATATAGTCCTCTATAATTGCTAACACTCACGCAATACTTGTGGTTATGGAGTTTCAGCCGGACACTGAGAAAGATAGGGGCTTATTCTGTTGCCTCCCAACGTATTCACCTTCCGGTGATGTCAACAATAATAGTCTATGCTAAGGAACATCCAATTGGATATATATATATATCATGACCTTTCTTACACGAGGAGCTTGCCAAAGGATAAAATGAAAAAGGGAAAGGTGAAGATCACCTTGACTCAAGTATAAAATAAAAACAAAAAGTAAGAACATAAAGTAAAAGATAGGCCCTTCGCAGAGGGAAGTAGAGGTTGTCATGGGCTTTTAGGGTTGGATACACAAAATCTTAGTACGAAAGAACGTCACTTTATATTGCCACTTGGGTATGGACCTTTATTATGTAGTCTGTCGCTTTTATTGCTTCCATAACAAGGTCGTATAAAGCATAATTTCTCCACACTAATAAGTCATCCATATTTAAGGAGCAATTTTTATTGCTTGCACCGATGACAACTTACTTGAAGGATCTTACTCAATCCATAGGTAGATATGGTGGACTCTCATGGCGAAACTCGGTTTAAGGATATTTGGAAGCACAAGTAGTATCTCTACTTAGTGCTAGGAATTTGGCTAGCATGAGGGGGAAAGACAAGCTCAACATGTTTGGAAGGTCAATGACAATATACTTTAAGTGAGATGTGAGAAAACATAAACCATTACGTTGTCTTCCTTGTCCAACATCAACTCTTTTAGCATGTCATACTTAATGAGTGCTCATAATCATAAAAGATGTCCAAGATAGTATATTTATATGTGAACCTCTCTTTCCTTATCACTTCCTATTAATTGCAACGATGACCAAAACTACGTTTATCAACTCTCAACAATTTTCATGCCTCATACTTTCTATATGTGAAGTTATCACTAACCATAAGATCAATAATAACTCTTTAATTCTTTCTACTTTCTCAAGATCATAGCAACATAGCAAAGCCATTGACTCAACACTAATCTTTATTATAGATAGCTCACGGACTCGATTACAAAAATAGATCACAAAGCAAAACTCAAAACTACTTGATATCAAAACTTCAATCTACTAGATCAAGATACTACTAAAAGGATTGAACTAAATAAAAACGGTAAAGGTAGGAGTGTGATGGTGACACGATACCGGGGTACCTCCCCCAAGCTTAGCAGTTGCCAAGGGGGAGTGCCCATACCCATGTGATTATGTCTCCTTCTGCACGGCTGGTGTTATGATCTTCTTGGCGATGATGCCCTTAAGGATACAGTTCTCCTCCTCGAGCGTATTGACTTGTCGTTTGAGGTCCATAATTTCTTTACGGAGCTTGCTCGTTACGGCCAAAGCTCCCTTTATCCAAGGATGCTGCATAGCTTCTGGAGAAGAAGTGAAGATCGTTTTCATATTTTCATAAGAGAGAAATCTAAAGTTGGAAGAGATGACCAAAGTTGGAATAGCCAGGCTAGGTAGTTCCCTCATCATGAATTCTTCTTGGGGACGAGAGGTAACTTCTTGATCTTCCTCCATGGCATCTATCCTTTTCAAATCGGCCTCCATCTCATCCTCCATTGATGGTCCAAAGTGATGAGCATAGCTATTTGCTCCTGGTACCGGTGCTGGGTGAGACACCCGACTCTCCACGACTTTCTCCTGAGAAGACATCTTGCTCTTGATCTGCAACAGGAAATAGCTCGAAACGAAAGCAGATGATATTTGCGTGATACAGTGGTCAAAACCTTCGGGAGTATATATAATGAATTTTTACCGACCAAAATACATAATGTGCAAGAAAAACGGAGTCCGGGAGGCACACGAGGTGCCCACGAGACAGGTGGGCGCACCCAGTAAGGGTGGGTGCGCCTTCCACTCTCGTGGGGGCCTCGTGTCCCTTTCGGACTACTTGTTTCTTCCTAAAATTCTTAAATAATACAAAGCTGATAAAAATTGCCATTGGAGTTGTTTTGGAGTCGGTTTACTTACCGTACCACATACCTATTCCTTTTCGGAGTCTGGAACATTCTGGAAAGTGTCCCTTATGTATTCCTCCGGGGTTACAGTTTCTATTATATTAGTTTCAACATTAATAGGATTACCTGAAATATAATGTTTAATTCTTTGACCGTTTACCACCCTCGGACTTGTGCCTTCGAAGTTGTTGATCTTTATGGCACCAGAACGACAGACCTCCTTGATAACATAGGGGCCTTCCCATTTAGAGAGAAGCTTTCCTGCAAAAACTCTTAAACGATAGTTGAATAATAACACATAATCACCTATGTTAAACTCACGCTTTTGTATCCTTTTATCATGCCAGCGGTTGACTTTTTCTTTGAATAGCTTGGCATTCTCATAAGCTTGGGCTCTCCATTCATCAAGTGAGCTAATATCAAACAACCTCTTCTCACCGGCAAGTTTGAAGTCATAATTAAGCTCTTTAATAGCCCAATATGCTTTATGTTCAAGTTCAAGAGGTAAACGACATGCTTTTCCATAAACCATCTTATATGGAGACATACCCATAGGATTTTTGTATGGAATTCTATAGGCCCATAATGCATCATCAAGTTTTTTGGACCAATTCTTTCTTGATATATTAACAATCTTTTGCAAAATTAATTCGAGCTCTCTATTGCTCAACTCTACTTGACCACTAGACTGTGGATGATAAGGAGATGCGATTCTATGATTGACATCATACTTAAAAAGCATCTTACGGAAAGCACCATGAATAAAATGTGAACCACCATCAGTCATAAGATATCCAGGGACTCCAAACCTCGGAAAAATAACTTCTTTAAGCATTTTAATAGAAGTGTTATGATCAACACTACTAGTTGGAATAGCTTCTACCCACTTAGTAACGTAATCAACAACAACTAAAATATGTGTATAACCATTAAAGGCAGGAAAAGGTCCCATATAATCAAAGCCCCAAACATCAAACAGTTCAATAACAAGAGAATAATTCATAGGCATTTCTTGACGTCTACTAATATTACCAATTCTTTGGCATTCATCACAAGATAAGACAAACTTACGAGCATCTTTGAAGAGAGTAGGACAATAAAAACCAGATTGTAGTACCTTATGTGCAGTTCTATCTCCAGCGTGGTGTCCTCCATATGATTCAGAGTGACACTTGCATAGGATCTGTTCCTGTTCATGCTCAGGTACACAACATCTAATAACACCATCTACTCCTTCTTTATAAAGGTGTGGGTCATCCCAAAAGTAACGTCTTAAATCATAAAAGAACTTTTTCTTTTGCTGGTATGTGAAACTAGGTGGTATAAATTTACCAACAATATAACTAGCATACCAGCATACCATGGAGCAGTACGAGAAGCATTAGTGACCGCTACTTGTTCATCAGGAAAGCTATCATCAATAGGCAGTGGGTCATCAAGAACATTCTCTAACCTAGACAAGTTATCTGCAACGGGGTTCTCAGCTCCCTTTCTATCTGCAAATCAAACTCTTGGAGCAGGAGAACCCATCTAATGAGTCTAGGCTTAGCATCTTTCTTTTCCATAAGATATTTAACAGCAGCATGATCAGTGTGAATAGTAACTTTGGAATCAACAATATAAGTTCTAAACTTATCACATGCAAACACAACTTCTAAGAATTCTTTTTCAGTAGTAGCATAATTTGTTTGGGAAGTATCAAGAGTGTTACTAGCATACTGGATAGCATTCAATTTCTTATCAACTCTTTGCCCTTGAACAGCACCTACAACATAATCACTAGCATCACACATAATTTCAAAAGGTAAATTCAAATCAGGTGGCTGAACAACAGGTGCAGTGATCAAAGCTTTCTCAAGTATTTCAAATGCTTCTACACAATTATCATCAAAGACAAAACGAATATCTTTTTGCAATAAATTAGTCAG
This sequence comes from Triticum aestivum, assembly GCF_018294505.1. Classification (NCBI taxonomy): domain Eukaryota; kingdom Viridiplantae; phylum Streptophyta; class Magnoliopsida; order Poales; family Poaceae; genus Triticum; species Triticum aestivum. Next base: position 38,937,151 of record NC_057810.1, read on the forward strand.
AGGCCTAGAGATCTTAGAAAAGTCCTGAATGAACCTCCTGTAAAAACCCGCATGACCAAGGAAACTTCTTATACCTTTTATGTCCTTGGGACATGGCATCTTTTCAATAGCATCAACTTTAGCTTTATCAACTTCAATACCTCTCTTGGAAATCTTATGCCCCAAGACAATGCCTTCATTAACCATAAAGTGACACTTTTCCCAATTCAGAACGAGACTAGTGTCTTCGCATCTCTGCAAAACTCGATCAAGGTTGCTCAAACAATTATCAAAGAAGGATCCATATATAGAGAAGTCATCCATGAATACCTCGAAAATCTTTTCACAAAAATTAGAGAATATAGCCATCATGCATCTTTGAAAGGTAGCAGGTGCATTACATAAACCAAAAGGCATTCGTCTATAAGCGAAAGTACCGAAAGGGCAAGTAAAAGTAGTTTTTGCTTGATCTCCCGCTGACATAGGTATTTGAGAGAAACCAGAATAACCATCTAGAAAGCAAAAGTGTGTGTGTTTGGATAGTCTTTCTAGCATTTGATCAATAAAAGGTAAAGGGTAATGATCTTTCTTAGTAGCTTTATTTAATTTATGGAAATCAATTTCCATCCTATAACCTGTAATAATTCTCTGCAGGATCAATTCATCTTTATCATTAGGAACAATGGTAATACCTCCCTTTTCAGGAACACAATGGACTGGGCTTACCCAATCACTATCAGCAACGGGATAAATTATATGTGCCTCAAGGAGCTTTAGTATCTCCTTTATTACCACTTCTTTCATCTTAGGATTTAATCGTTGTTGAGGATCTCTAACTGGTTTGGCATCGCCCTCCAATTTAATTTTGTGTTGGCATAACGTGGGACTAACGCCCTTAAGATCATCCAGAGTATATCCAATAGTAGCTCGGTGCTTCTTCAGAGTTTTCAATAATCTTTCTTCTTCTTGCTCTGAAAGGTTAGCACTAATAATAACATGATATATTTTCTTTTCATCAAGATAAGCATACTTAAGATTATCAGATAAAGGTTTGAGTTCAAACACGGGATCACCCTTGGGTGGAGGGGGATCACCAAGGATTTCAACGGGAAGGTTATGTTTCAGAATAGGTTCCTGTTTAAGGAATACTTCATCTATTTCCCTTCTTTCTTTCATAAACATATCATTTTCATGGTCTAGCAAATATTGTTCTAACGGATCAGTAGGCGGCACGACAATAGAAGCAAGACCAATTATTTCATCTTTACTAGATAATTCTTTATCACGGGGTTGTCTATGAAATTTAGCAAAATTAAACTCATGAGTCATATCATCTAAGCCAATCATAACAACATCCTTTTCACAATCTATTTTAGCATTAACAGTGTTTAAGAAGGGTCTACCAAAAATAATGGGACAAAAGGCATCTTGTGGAGAACCAAGAACAAGAAAATCAGCAGGGTATTTGACTTTCCCACACAAAACTTCAACATCTCTAACAATCCCAACTGGTTTAACGGTATCCCTATTAGCAAGCTTAATAGTAACATCAATTTCTTCTAATTCAACGGGTGCAATGTCGTGCATAATTTCTTTATATAAATCATAAGGTATCGCACTAGCACTAGCACCCATATCACATAAACCATGATAACAATTATCTCCTATTTTAACAGAAATAACAGGCATGCCTACGACAGGTCTATGTATCTTTGTATCAGGTCTAGCAATATTAGCAGTTTCATCACAGGAATAAATAACATACCCATGTAAATCATCATCTAAGAGATCTTTAACCATAGCAATACTAGGTTCAACATTGATTTGCTCAGGACGTGTATAAGTCCTAGTATTACTCTTATGAAAAACAGTTGAAGCTTTAGCATGATCCTTAATCCTAATAGGAAAAGGTGGTTTCTCAACATAAGTAGTAGGAACAATAGGATCACTATAAGTGATAGTCTTTTCTTCAACTGTAATAGGAGCAACTACTTTCACTTCAATAGGAGGATTATATTTAAACCACTTTTCTTTAGGGAGATCAACTCGAGTAGCAAAAGATTCACAGAAAGAAGCTACTATCTCAGAGTCAAGTCCATACTTAGTGCTAAATCCATGAAAAGCATCGGTATCCATAAAAGATTTAACACAATCGAAATTAGGTGTCATACCTGACTCCTTACCATTGTCGGAACCCCAATCTTCAGAGTTGCGTTTAATTATTTCCAATAAATCCCATTTGAAATCAATAGTCTTCAGCACATAAGAACTAGCGCAGGAAGTATCGAGCATGTTGCGATTATTAAGAGAAAGCCGAGCATAAAATTTTTGAATAATCATTTCCCGGGAGAGATCATGATTGGGGCATGAATATAACATTGACTTAAGCCTCCCCCAAACTTGAGCGATGTTTTCTCCTTCGCGAGGCCAGAAATTATATATGTAATTACGATCACGATGAACAAGATGCATAGGATAGAACTTCTGGTGAAATTCCAACTTCAATCACTTATAATTCCAGGATCCCGTATCATCACATAGCCTAAACCATGTCAATGCATCTCCCTTCAAAGATAAAGGTAAGACCTTCCTTTTGACAACATCATCGGGGATACCTGCAAGCTTAAATAATCCACAAACTTCATCCACAAAGATAAGGTGTAAATCGGGATGCAATGTTCCATCTCCTGCAAATGGATTCGCTAGCAGTTTCTCTATCAAACCCAAAGGAATCTCAAAATAAACATTTTCATAAAGTTCAGTAGGTTAAGGAGAAACTCTTGCTCTACTGGTCGGGGCGAAGATACCCCAAACAAGCCCCTGAAAGGATTAGTTTCCATAGTAACAAGTAACAAAAAAATTCAGCACACTATATAAATGTTTCCTTACCAAGTTCCACTCACCAAAATTGCTACACTCCCCGGCAATGGCGTCAGAAAAGAGTCTTGATGACCCACAAGTGTACGGGATCTATCGTAGTCCTTTCGATAAGTAAGAGTGTCGAACCCAACGAGGAGCAGAAGGCAATGATAAGCGGTTTTCGGTAAGGTTTTCTCTGCAAGCACTGAAATGTAGGTGATAGATAGTTTTGTGATAGGATAAATAGTAACGAGTAACAAGTAAACAAAGTAAATAAAGTGCAGCAAGGTGGCCCAATCCTTTATGTAGCAAAGGATAAGCCTGGACAATTTCTAATAATAAGAAAGGAGCTCCCAAGGACACATGGGGATTATCGTCATGCTAGTTTTCATCACGTTCATATGATTCGCGTTCGGTACTTTGGTAATTTGATATGTGGGTGGACCGGTGCTTGGGTACTTTCATTAATTGGACAAGCATCCCACTTATGATTAACCCCTATTGCAAGCTTCCGCAACTACAACAAAAGTATTAAGGTAAACCTAACCACATCATGAAACATATGGATCCAAATCAGCCCCTAACGAAGCAACGCATAAACTAGGGTTTAAGCTTCTGTCACTCTAGCAACCCATCATCTACTTATTACTTCCCTATGCCTTCCTCTAGGCCCAAATAATGGTGAAGTGTCATGTAGTCGACGTTCACATGACACCACTAGAGGAGAAGACAACATACATCTCATCAAAATATCGAACGAATACCAAATTCACATGACTACTAATAGAAAGACTTCACCCATGTCCTCAGGAACAAACGTAACTACTCACAAAGCATATTCATGTTCATAATCAGAGGTGTAATAATATTCATTAAGGATCTGAACATATGATCTTCCACCAAGTAAACCAATAAGTATAAACTACAAGGAGTAATCAACACTACTAGCAACCCATAGGTACCAATTTGTGGTTTTGGATACAAGATTGGATACAAGTGATGAACTAGGGTTTGAGAGGAGATGGTGCTGGTGAAGATGTTGATGGAGATTGACCCCCTCCCGATGAGAGGATCGTTGGTGATGATGTTGGTGATGATTTCCCCCTCCCGGAGCCCTAGATTGGTTCCGCCAAGGTTCCGCCTTGTGGCAGCGGGGTTTCGTCCCGTAAGCTTGCCCACAATTTTTTCCAGGGTAAAATACTTCATATAGCGGAAGATGGACACCGGAGGGCCACCAGGGGGCCCAGGAGACAGGGGGCGTTCCCAGTAGGGGGGCGTGCCCCCACCCTCCTGGCCAGGGTGTGGGCCCCCTGATGTACTTCTTTCGCTCAATAATTCTTAATAAATCCAAAAAATATGTTTCGTGGAGTTTCAAGACTTTTGGAGCAGTGCAGAATAGGTTTCCAATGTTTGCTCCTTTTCCAGCCAGAATTCCAGCTGCCGGCATTCCCCCTCTTCATAGTAAACCTTGTAAAATAATAGAGAATAGCCATAAGTATTGAGATATAATGTGTAATAACAACCCATAATGCAATAAATATTGATATAAAATCATGATGCAAAATGGACGTATCAGAGATCTATTCGATGTAACTCTTTTTGCGGTGTGTTTGTCGAGATCCGATGAATTGTGGGTTTATGATCAAGTTTATCTATGAGAAATATTTGAATCTCCTCTGAATTCTTTTATGTATGATTGGTTATCCTTGCAAGTCTCTTCGAATTATCAGTTTCGTTTGGCCTACTAGATTGATCTTTCTTGCAATGGGAGAAGTGCTTAGCTTTGGGTTCAATCTTGCAGTGTCCTTTCCGAGTGACAGCAGGGGAAGCAAGGCATGTATTGTATTGTTGCCATCAAGGATAAAAAGATGGGGTTTATATCATATTGTTTGAGTTTATCCCTCTACATCATATCATCTTGCTTAATGTGTTACTCAGTTCTTCATGAACTTAATAATCTAGATGCAGGAAAGTGTCGATCGATGTGTTGAGTAATAGTAGTAGATGCAGGCAGGAGTCGGTCTACTGGTTGCGGACGTGATGCCTATATACATGATCATGCCTAGATATTCTCATAACTATGCACTTCTCTATCAATTGCTCGACAGTAATTTGTTCACCCACCGTAATAATTATGCTATCTTGAGTGAAGCCACTAGTGAATCCTATGGCCCCCGAGTCTATTCTTTATCATATAAGTTTCCAATCTACTTTATTTTGCAATCTTTACTGTTCAATCTATATCATAAAAATACCAAAAATATTTATCTTATCATATTATCTCTATCAGATCTCACTTTCGCAAGTGGCTGTGAAGGGATTGACAACCCCTTTATCGCGTTGGTTGCGAGGTTCTTGTTTGTTTTTGTAGGCGCGTGGGACTTGGGAGGAGCCTCCTACTGGATTGATACCTTGGTTCTCAAAACTGAGGAAAATACTTACGCTACTTTGCTGCATCACCCTTTCCTCTTCAAGGGAAAAACAATGCATGCTCAAGAGGTAGCAAGAAGGATTTCTGGCGCCGTTGCCGGGGTGGTCTTCGCTCAAGTCAAGACATACCAAGTACCCATCACAAACTCACCTCCCTCGCATTACATTATTTTCCATTTGCCTCTGTTTTTCCTTTCCCCCACTTCAGCTTTGCCGTTTTATTCGCCCTCTCTTTCCTTTTTGCCTCTTTTTTTCTTGTCTCTTGTGTGCTCGTGTGTTAGCTTGTTTATCTCTTCATCATGGCTAGTCCTCCTATCGTCGTTAATACTCCCGATCATGAAGTTCTTACTTTTAAACAAAGGGAGGGAGAAAATCTAAAAGATGCTTGGCATAGAATTTGCAATGCTCAAAATAGATCTACTAGGAAGCAATCTACTTCCGTTCTGCTTCGCAATTTTTATGTGGGCATTACTGCTTGGAATAGAAACATTCTTGATACCACTACAGGAGGGAATTTTTTGGGCAGCCATACTTTTGATGCTTATAATGCCATGTTAGATTTGTTCAGCCCACCAACTCTTTTGGTTACACTACTAGGAAAAGGCCTACTAGTGGCGCACCAGCTTTTCCTACTAATGGCGCACTACTGGTGCGCCACTAGTACCACGCCACTAGTATTTTTTACTAATGGTGCACCACTGGTGCGCCATTAGTATACCAGATACTAATGGTGCACCTGTAGTGCGCCATTAGTATGCCTATAGGTGCACCATTACTATCTCGCTTAGTAATGGCGCACCACATAGGAGTGCGCCATTAGTAACAATTTTTTTTCGAAAAAAAAAATTCACTTTTTTAAAAAAAAAATCTTAATCTCAGGTCAATATGCTTAATCTCAGGCCAAATCACACTCCGTGGTCCAACTTCCCAAAAGGTCACCCATCCTCACACTAATCCAGCCCAAGCATGCTTAACTTTAGAGTTCTATCCAACCCCAGCACCAGCTCAGTTCACAGGCACTTGTTGATATATCTAGCATATCAATCCTATTAAACCTTGTTGATGTTTAGGACTTTGTTAATGTTCATGAGTGTGATGAAATTTTAAAAAATTATTTCAAACTTTCGTTCATATTACATATCATATTTTGAAAACAAATTCCCGAAAAAAATTCGAAATTAATTTTTTTTGTTACTAGTGGCGCACCTAGCAAATGGTGCGCCACTAATAAGTTTGAAATTTTTTGAATTTTTTTGCCTCAAGATCTTAAATGGCCCGTAAATTTTTCTGTTAGGATTTTGAGGATTTTGAAAATGTTTAACGGGGTTCTCCCTGTTAAATTTGGATGTAACTTTTAGAGTAGATGATTTTTCATATAAAAAACTTTTTAATCCGAGTTCGTATGCAAAAGTTATGCCCATTTTACTAATTAAATTCCAGAGAGATTTTGCAAATAAAGTCGAAATTCATATTTGTAAATTTTCCCAACAACTAGACCACATATCACATGGGAAACTTATTTTCTTTTTTTTTTTGACATTTTTATCATTTTCTTTCATTACTAGTTCAACTAGTAATGGCGCACCACTCCCATGGTGCATCATTACTACTTTTGAAAAAAAAATGGAAAAAATTGAAAAAAATTACTAGTGGCACACCGTGGATGTGGTGCGCCATTACTAGTTAACTAGTAATGGCGCACTATCCCCTGGTGCGCCATTACTAGTTTTGAAAAAAAATTAAAAAAAACTGAAAAAAATTGAATTTTTTTTACTAATGGCGCACCGTGGATGTGGTGCGCCATTACTAGTTAAACTAGTAATGGCACACTATCCCCTGGTGCACCATTACTAGTTTTGGAAAAATAATAATTACTAATGGCGCACCATGGATGTGGTGCGCCATTAGTATTTGGACACTAATTGCGCACCAACACATGGTGCGCCATTAGTATATAGTAGTGGCGCACCACATGTCTCGTGCGTCATTAGTGTCCATTTCATCTATAGCCCTTTTCTTAGTAGTGTTAACGAAACTGTTTTAACTTTAGAACATGTGAGGCAAAGGCTTGAAATTATTGAAAATAAAGTTGCTACTGTCGAGTTAATTGAAAATCTGGATAAAAAGATCCACAATCAAATTACTCAATATGGATCTAAGGTTGGGGTTACTTTGAATTTTTTTAAAGAGAAGGAACCTATAGTCAATGAAAGGATAGATCAAGATTCCACAAGAATCGGTAAACTTGAGGATATTATCACTAATTTAGGGTCTGCCTTTTCATCAATGAAAAATACTCCAACTCCTCCTACAAAAATTTCCAAATTGATGTATGTTCCCAAAAATAAGGGTGAATCTTCTAGTAAGGAAAATGCGGATCTCAAATCAATAAGTGTTCATTCCAATTTTTTTTCTCTTATTAAGGAACCTTTTGCTAAAAAAGAATATCTTGGTTTCTTGCCTAAGAGTTTAATCATTACTAAAAATATAGAAACTCCTATGGGCTATAAGTGTTCTATTGAAGAATTGAATGCCAAATATGGCAATACTTAGATCTATTCTTGCTTTTATGCCTAGCTAGGGGCGTTCAACGATAGCGCTTGTTGGGAGGCAACCCAATTTTATTTTTGTTCCTTGGTTTTTGTTCCTGTTTAGTAATAAATAATTAATCTAGTCTCTGGTTAGATGTGGTTTTGTGTTTTAATTAGTGTTTGTGCCAAGAAGAACCTATTGGATCATCTTGGGTGAAAGTTAATTTGATTCTTCTTAAAAAACAGAAACTTTGCGCTCACAAGAAAAATTTCAATAAATCACGGAAATGTGATTTTGAGTTGATTCTTTCTGCAGTAGATCAATAGACAAATTAGATAGGACTTACTATTTTGGTAGGATTTTTGGAGTTCCATAAGTATTCTAAAGTTACAGATTGCTACAGTCTGTTCTGTTTTTGATAGATTCTGTTTTTCGTGTGTTGTTTGCTTATTTTGATGAATCTATGTCTAGTATCGGGGGGTATGAACCATAGATAATTTGGAATACAGTAGGTTTAACACCAATATAAATAATAATGAGTTCATTACAGTACCTTATGTGGTGGTTTTTCTTTCTTGCAATAACGGAGCTCATGAGATTTCCTGTTGAGTTTTTTGTTGTGAAGTTTTCAAGTTTTGGGTAAAGATTTGATGGACTATGGAATAAGGAGTGGCAAGAGCCTAAGCTTGGGGATTCCCATGGCACCCCAAGATATTCAAGGACAACCAAAATCCTAAGCTCCGGGATGCCCCGGAAGGCATCCCCTCTTTCGTCCTCATCTATCGGTAACTTTACTTGGAGCTATATTTTTATTTACCACATGATATGTGTTTTGTTTGGAGCATCTTGTATGATATGGTTCTTTGATTTTTAGTTTACCACAATCATCCTTGCTGTACACACCTTTTTGGCGAGACTCACATGATTTGGAATTTATTAGAATACTCTATGTGCTTCACTTATATCTTTCGAGCTATGTAGTTTTGCTCTAGTGCTTCACTTATATCTTCTTAGAGCATGGTGGTGGTTTTATTTTATAGAAATCATTGATCTCTAATGCTTCACTTATATTATTTTTAGAGTCTTTTAGAACATCATGGTATTTTCTATGGTTATAAAATTGGTCCTAGAATGGTGGGCATCCAAGTTGGGTATAATAAAAACTATCATAGGAAGTGAATTGAATACTATGATCAACTTGATGCTTAATAATTGTTTTGAGATATGAAGGTGTTAATATTAGAATCATGCTAGTTGATGTAATTGTGAATTTAAGAAATACTTGTGTTGAGGGTTGCAAGTCCCGTAGCATGCACGTATGGTAATCGTTGCGTGACAAATTTGAAGCATGAGGTGTTATTTGATTGTCAACCTTATGAGTGCAGTCGGGGACGAGCGATGGTCTTTTCCTACCAATCTATCCCCCTAGGAGCATGCGCATAGTGCTTGGTTTTTGATGACTTGTAGATTTTTGCAATAAGTATGTGAGTTCTTTATGACTAATGTTGAGTCCATGGATTATACGCACTTTTACCTTACCATCATTGATAGCCTCTACGGTACCATGCATTGCCCTTTCTCACCTTGAGAGTTGGTGCAAACTTCACCGGTGCATCCAAACCCCGTGATACAATATGCTCTATCACACATAAACCTCCTTATATCTTTCCCAAAACAGCCACCATACCTACCTATTATGGCATTTCCATAGCCATTCCGAGATATATTGCCATGCAACTTTCCACCGTTCCGTTTATTATGACACGCTTCATCATTGACATATTGCTTTTTGCATGATCATGTAGTTGACATCATATTTGTGGCAAAGCCGCAATGCATAATTTTTATACATGGCGCTCTTGAGCCATCGCATATCCCGGTACACCGCCGGAGGCATTCATATAGAGTCATACCATGTTCTAGTATTGAGTTGTAATTAAATAGAAGTGTGATGATCATCATTTTTTAGAGCACTATCCCTAATAAAAAAGAAAGGCGAAACAAAAAAAGGCCAAAAAAAGAAAGGCCCAAAAAAATGGGGATTATGCTACTATCTTTTTCCACACTTGTGCTCAAAATAGCACCATGGTCTTTATGAGAGAATGTCTTCTAGGTTGTCATTTTCATTTTACTAAGTGGGAATTTTTCATTATAGAACTTGGCTTGTATATTCCAATGATGGGCTTCCTCAAAATGCCCTAGTGCACACCCACTTAGTTTCTTTTGTTGAGCTTTCATACATTTATAGCTCTAGTGCATCCGTTGCATGGCAATCCCTACTCCTCGCATTGACATCAATTGATGGGCATCTCCCTAGCCCGTTGATTAGCCATGTCGATGCGAGACTTTTTCTCCTTTTTGTCTTATCCACATAACCCCTATCATTATATTCTATTCCACCCATAGTGCTATATACATGGCTCACGCTCATGTATTGCGTGAAGGTTGAAAAAAGTTTTAGATTAGTAAAGTATGAAACAATTGCTTGGCTGGTCATCGGGGTTGTGTATGATGAGAGCATTCTTGTTTAATGAAAATGAAGCATGACCAAACTATATGATTTTGTAGAGATGAACTTTCCTTTGCCATGTTATTTTGAGAAGACATGATTGCTTAGTTAGTATGCTTGAAGTATTACTATTCTTTTATCAATATGAACATTTATTTTGAATCATTTGGATCTGAACATTCATGCCACAATAAAAAGAAATACATTGAGAAATATGCTAGGTAGCATTCCACATCAAAAATTCTTTTTTTATCATTTACCTACTCGAGGATGAGCAAGAATTAAGCTTGGGGATGCTTCATATGTCTCCAATGTATCTATAATTTTTGACTGTTCCATGCTATTATATTACCTGTTTTTGATGTTTATGGGCTTTACTTTACACTTTTATATAATTATTGGGACTAACCTACGTCAAAGGGAGTCCAAACGGAATGAAACCTTCGGGAGCGATATTTTTGGAACAAACGCAATCCAGGAGACTTGGAGTGGACGTCAAGTAGCAAACAAGGTGGCCACGAGGGTACCCGGCGTGCCCTAAGGGGGTGGGCGCGCCCCCACCCTCGTGGGCCCCTCGTGGCGCAACCGACCTACTTGTTCCTCCTATATATATCCACGTACCATGAAACCATCCAGAAGAACCACCAAAAACTATTTCCGCCACCGCAACCTTTTGTATCCGCGAGATCTCATCTTGGAGCCTTCGTCGGTGCTCCGCCGGAGGGGGAATCGGCCACAGAGGGACTCTCCATCACCATCAGGCCCCTCCGATGAGTTGTCAGTAGTTTACCACAGACCTTCGTGTCCATAGTTATTAGATAGATGGCTTCTTCTCTCTCTTTGATTCTTAATACAAAGTTCTCCTTCCTTTTCTTGGAGATCTATTTGATGTAACTCTTTTTGCAATGTGTTTGTCGAGATCCGATGAATGTTGGGTTTATGATCAAGTTTATCTATGAGAAATATTTGAATCTCCTCTGAATTATTTTATGTATGATTGGTTATCTTTGCAAGTCTCTTCGAATTATCAGTTTGGTTTGGCCTACTAGATTGATCTTTCTTGCAATGGGAGAAGTGCTTAGCTTTGGGTTCAGTCTTGCAGTATCCTTTCCTAGTGACAACAGGGGCAGCAAGGCACATATTGTATTGTTGCCATCAAGGATAAAAATATGGGGTTTATATCATATTGATTGAGTTTATCCCTCTACATCATGTCATCTTGCTTAATGTGTTACTCTGTTCTTCATGAACTTAATATTCTAGATGCAGGCAGGAGTCGGTCAATGTGTGGAGTAATAGTAGTAGATGCAGGCAGGAGTCGGTCTACTTGTTGCGGACGTGATGCCTATATGCATGATCATGCCTAGATATTCTCATAACTATGCACTTTTCTATCAATTGCTCGACAGTAATTTGTTCACCGACCATAATAATTATGCTATCTTGAGAGAAGCCACTAGTGAAACCTATGGCCCCCGGATCTATTCTTTATCATATAAGTTTCCAATCTACTTTATTTTGCAATCTTTACTTTTCAATCTATATCATAAAAATACCAAAAATATTTATCTTATCATATTTTCTCTATCAGATCTCACTTTCGCAAGTGGCCGTGAAGGGATTGAAAACCCCTTTATCGCATTGGTTGCGAGGTTCTTGTTTGTTTGTGTAGTTGCGTGGGACTTGGGAGGAGCCTCCTACTGGATTGATACCTTGGTTCTCAAAACTAAGGGAAATACTTACGCTACATTGCTGCATCACCCTTTCCCCTTCAAGGGAAAAACGAACGCATGCTCAAGAGGTAGCATGCTGCAACGGGGGAAGCTGTTGAAGATGAAGAGGAACCAGACAATGTGCCCGATGATGATCTCCGCTGGTTCATTGTTGATGCAAGGAGACAGTGCGAAATTGAAAAGGAGAAGGTGAAGTTTGATCGCATGCTAGAGGATCACAAAAAAGGTTTGTACTCCAATTGCGAAGATGGCAACACAAAGTTGGGTACCATACTGGAATTGCTGTAGTGAAAGGCAGAGAATGGTGTGCCTAACCAAGGATTTTAGAAGCTACCGAAAATATAGAAGAATAAGCTTCCAAAGGATAATGAATTGCCTGACAGTATGTTTGCAACAAAGAAGGTGGTATGCCCTCTACGATTGGAGGTGCAGAAGATACATGCATGCCCTAATGACTGCATCCTGTACCATGGTGTGTACGAGGATTTGAACGCATGCCCGGTATGCGGTGCATTGTGGTATAATATCAGACGATATGACCCTGGAGATGTTGATGGCGAGCACCCCCGGAAGAGGGTTCCTGCCAAGGTGATGTGGTATGCTCCTATAATACCACGGTTTAAACGCCTATTCAGAAACAAAGACCATGACAAGTTGATGCGATGGCACAGAGATGACCGTAAGAAAGACGAGAAGTTGAGAGCACCCGCTGACGGGTCGCAGTGGAGAAAAATCGAGAGAAAGTACTGGGAGGAGTTTGCAGGTGACGCAAGGAACGTATGGTTTGGTTTAATCGCGGATGGCTTTAATCCTTTTGGGGAGCAGAGCAGCAATTACAGCACCTGGCCCATGACTCTATGTATCTATAACCTTCCTCCTTGGATGTGCATGAAGCGGAAGTTCATTATGATGCCAGTTCTCATCCAGGGCCCTAAGCAACCCGGCAATGACATTGATGTATACCTAAGGCCATTTGTTGAAGAAATTTTACAGCTGTGGATTCGAAACGGTGTACGTGTGTGGGATGAGCACAAACAGGAGGAATTTCACCTACATGCGTTGTTGTTTTTCACCATCAATATTTGGCCTGCTCTCAGTAACCTTTCAGGACACACAAACAAGGGATACCATGCATGCACGCACTGTTTAGATGACACCAAAAGTATATACTTGGACAAATGCAGGAAGAATGTTTACCTGTTGCATCTTTGCTTCCTTCCGACCAACCATCAATGTCAAAAAAAGGCAAGCATTTCAACGGCGAGGCAGATCACCGGAAGAAGCCCGCCATGCGTACCGGTGATCACGTACTTGCTATGGTCAATGATTTAAAAGTAATCTTTGGAAAAGGTCCCGGCGGACTATCTGTTCTGAATGACGCTGAGGGACACGCACCCATGTGGAAGAAGGAATCTATATTTTGGGACCTACCCTACTAGAAAGACCTAGAGGTCCACTCTTCAACAAACGTGATGCACGTGACGAAGAAACTTTGCGTGAACCTGCTAGGTTTCTTGGGCGTGTATGTGAAGACAAAAGATACACCGGAGGCACGGGAGGACCTGCAATGTTTTCACGAAAAAGATGGCATGCCTCCAAAGCAGTATGAAGGTCGTACCGCCCCTCCCCCCCGACACCGCCGGCGCCCCGCGCCGCCCTGACGTCGTCGCCGTGCGCCATCCCGACACTGTCGCCGCCCCCGTCGCCCCCTCCCCCCCCCCCGACGCCGCCGCCCACGCCATCACCACCCTGCGCCGCACCGACATCGTCGCCGCGAGAAACCCCGTGCCGTAACCGTCCCGACACCGTCGCCGTCAACTCCCCGCGTCGCCCCGCGACGCCCCGACGTCGTCACCGCCCCGCTTCGCCCCGCCCCACCGCTGCCCCGACACTGTCGTCGCGCCGCCCCATGGTCCGGCGACTTTTTTTCATATATGTGATGTTGATATTTTTTTCATATGATATTTTTTGTGCATATGATGTTTTTTTCATATATGTATTAATTTTTTTATTTAGGTTGCTAATTAGTAGATACGATTTTAGGTTAGCGTATTTTAGGTTAGTGTAGAGGAAAAAGTAAAATAAGGAAAAGGAAGAAAAGAGGAAGAAGGAAGAAGGAAAAAGAAGAAAAAGAAGGAGTGGAAAAAGGAAAATAAGAAGAGGAAGAAGGAGAACAAAAAGGAGAAGAAAAGGAGAGGAAGAAGAGGAGGAGAAATAAATAAGAAGAGAAAAAAAGAAAAAAAAAGAGGAGAAGAAGAAAGGATTAGAAGAGAAATAAATAGAGTAAATTTATAAAAAAAAATTCTTCACCTCTATTCCTTTCTTCTTCTCCTCTTTTTTTTCGTCTACTTCCTCTTCTTAATTTTTATCGGGTATGTCGTTGTCGATATACCACCTCCCCGATAACTTTGACATGAGGGGGGGGGTCGATATACCCCCTCCGTGATAACTTCGACATGAGGAGGTGGGAGGGGGTCGAGGGGTCGAGGGTCAAGGGTTCGAGGGTTCTAGGGTCGAGGGTTCGAGGGTTGAGGGTTGAGGGTTCGAGGGTCGAGGGTCGTCGAGGGGTCGAGGATCACCGAGGGGTCGATATACCCCATCTCCGATAACTTCGACATGAGGGACACGCACCCATGTGGAAGAAGGAATCTATATTTTGGGACCTACCCTACTAGAAAGACCTAGAGGTCCACTCTTCAACAAACATGATGCACGTGACGAAGAAACTTTGCGTGAACCTGCTAGGTTTCTTGGGCGTGTATGTGAAGACAAAAGATACACCGGAGGCACGGGCGGACCTGCAATGTTTGCACGAAAAAGATGGCATGCCTCCAAAGCAGTATGAAGGTCGTACCAGCTACGCTCTTTCCAAAGAAGAGAAGGAAATCTTCTTTGAATGCCTGCTCAGTATGAAGGTCCCATGTGGCTACTCGTGGAATATAAAGGGAATAATAAATATGTTAGAGAAAAAGTTCGAGAACCAAAATCTCATGACTGCCACATGATTATAACGCAACTGCTTCCGGTTGCATTGAGGGGGTTTCTACCGAAAAACGTTCGATTAGACATTGTGAAGCTATGTTCATTCCTCAATGCAATCTCTTAGAAAGTGATCGATCCAGAAATCCTACCAAGGTTAAGGAGTGATGTGGCACAATTTCTTGTCAGTTTCGAGTTGGTGTTCCCAGCATCCTTCTTCAATATCATGACACACGTCCTAGTTCATCTAGTCGACGAGATTGTCATTCTGGGCCCTGTATTTCTACACAATATGTTCCCTTTTGAGAGGTTCATGGGAGTCCTAAAGAAATATGTCCGTAACCATGCTAGGCCAGAAGGAAGCATCTCCATGGGCCATCAAATAGAGGATGTCATTGGGTTTTGTGTTGACTTCATTCCTGACCTTAAGAAGATAGGTCTCCCTCAATCACGGTATGACGGGAGACTGGGTGGAAAAGGCACGCTAGGAGGGGACTCAATAATATGTCGGGATGGGCATTCTTGGTCTCAAGCACACTGCACGGTTCTACAGAATTCTACCTTGGTGTCCCTGTATGTCGATGAACACAAGAAGATTCTGCGCTCCAAACACCCGGACCAGTGTAACGACTTGATTACATGTGAACACATCAGGAGTTTAGGCAGTTGGTTCCAAACACATCTCAGGTGTGACAATGCTGTTTCTGATGACCTGTACTCGTTGGCGAGGGAACCATCTTCGAATGTAATGACTTACAAAGGGTATGAGATAAATGGGAATACATTTTACATGATCGCCCAAGATCAAAAGAGCACCAACCAAAATAGTGGTCTCCGCTTTGATGCAGCAACCAAGAGGGGAAAGAACACATGTTATGATTACATAGTGGACATATGGGAACTTGACTATGGATATGATATTAAGGTCCCTTTATTTGAGTGCAAATGGGTCAATCTGTCAGGAGGTGGGGTACCGGTAGACCCACAGTATAGAATGACATCAGTGGATCTGAACAATCTGGGGTACACAGACGAGTTATTTGTCCTAGCCAATGATGTGGCCCAGGTTTTCTATGTGAAGAACATGTCTACCAAACCGAGAAAAAGAAAATATAAGGAAGCAGATACATCATGTGATGAACCAAAGCACCACATAGTTCTTTCAGGAAAAAGAGACATCTTGGGATTGGAGGGCAAGACAGACGTGTCTGAAGATTATGAAAAGTTTCATGAAATTCCTCCCTTCAAAGTCAAGGATGACCCAAGCACCCTGTTAAACGATGAAGATTATCCATGGTTACGGCGCAATAAGCAAAGAACACAAGCGAAGAAAAAGTGAAGACTTTCTATCAACAACTATTATGATGATGCCTTTGATGTAGCATATCACTGCAGTTACATTTGAACAAATGAAATCCCTTTGTAACAGATGAGTTTTCGTCCGAAACCCTGATACTTCCAAAGAGATTGTCAGTTTTGTACACGAAGTGCATCCAGATTTTGTCGTAACCCTCTCAACTTTTTAGCACATGCTATGTGGGTGAAATGATGATACCATGCAAACTTTCAACCTTTTCAGAGTTCATTTGAAATGCATTTCAATTTTAGGGACCAACCAAAAAGCTTTTACAAACCTCTAGTATTATTGAAACTAAAATTATATAAAATTTATGCAACTAAAATTATCAAAATATTTTCTGTTCAAAAAAATAAAATAAAAATAATTTTCACAAAATAAATAATAAAAGAAAAAAGAAAGAAAATAAATAAGTAGAAACAAAATAAAATAAATAAGTAGAAACAAAATAAACTTTAATAAAGTAAAATAACTAAACTTTAATAAAATAAATAAAAATAGCAACAGTAAGTAGAAACAAAATAAAATCATTTCAGAGTTCATTTGAAATGATTTTCAATTTCACGGATCAAACAAAAAGCTTTTATAAACCTCTAGTATTAGTGAAACTAAAATTATATAAAATTTATGCAACTAAAATTATCAAAGTATTTTATGTTCAAAACATTAAAAGCAAAAAGAATTTTAATAAAATAAGGAAAACAGAAAAAAAATAAAAGAAAATAAATAAGTAGGAACAAAATAAATAAATAAGTACAAACAAAATAAACTTTAATAAATAAGTAGAAACAAAATAAACTTTAATAAATTAAAATAAATAAACTTTAATAAAATAAATAAAAATAGCAACCGTAAGAAGAACCAAAATAAAATAAATAAAGCAAAAAAAAGTGCCACCTACTAGGCCACCACGACCTGAATATGACTAGAAATCCAATCATGGGCCAGGATTCAGGCCCGCGGCAGGCCTGGTAGGCCCACAGGCACACAGTGACAGGTTAGGCCCGAAAGCCTGCAGTTGAGAGGAGCTCGAGAGGGTAGGCGCAACAGCGCTTATAAACCAATCTCGAGCTCTCTCAACTAGCGAGGTGGGACTAAACTTTTGGCCGCGACGCGGGCAGCACAAAGGCTTTTGTCCCGGTTGGTGGTACCAACCGGGACTAAAGGGGTGCATTGGTACCGGTTTGTGGCACCAACCGGGACTAATGCCCCCCCTTTAGTCCCGATTGGTGCCACCAACCGGGACCAAAGGCCTCTATTTCCCGTCCTTTGGACTGCTGAAAAGAGACCTTTGGTCCCGGTCGATGACACCAACCGGGACTAAATGGGGTCATTGGTCCTGGTTGGTGCCATGAACCGGCACCAATGGCTATGCTATATAAGAATACACTTAGTGTTTTTCATTTTCATCTCTGCAGTTGCCCCGCCCCGACGACACCGCAAGGCTGCCCGAGCTTGCCACGTCGACGCCGTCGCCGCCCCTATCGCTGCCCACGCCACCGTCACCGCCCCTCCCCCCCGACACCGCCGCCGCCCCGCGCCGCCCTGACGTCGTCGCCGTGCGCCATCCCGACACTGTCGCCGAACCCGTCGCCCCCTTCCCCCCCGACGCCGCCGCCCACGCCATCACCACCCTGCGCCGCACCGACATCGTCGCCGCGAGAAACCCCGCGCCGTAACCGTCCCGACACCGTCACCGTCAACTCCCCGCGTCGCCCCGCGACGCCCCGACGTCGTCACCGCCCCGCGCCGCCCTGCCCACCGGTGCCCCGACACTGTCGCCGCGCCGCCCCACGGTCCGGCGACTTTTTTTCATATATGTGATGTTGATATTTTTTCATATGATATTTTTTGTGCATATGATGTTTTTTTCATATATGTATTAATTTTTTTATTTAGGTTGCTAATTAGTAGATATCGATTTTAGGTTAGCGTATTTTAGGTTAGTGTAGAGGAAAAAGTAAAATAAGGAAAAGGAAGAAAGGAGGAAGAAGGAAGAAGGAAAAAGAAGAAAAAGAAGGAGTGGAAAAAGGAAAATAAGAAGAGGAAGAAGGAGAATAAAAAGGAGAAGAAAAGGAGAGGAAGAAGAGGAGGAGAAATAAATAAGAAGAGAAAAAAAAAGAGGAGAAGAAGAAAGGATTAGAAGAGAAATAAATAGAGTAAATTTATAAAAAAAAATTCTTCACCTCTATTCCTTTCTTCTTCTCCTGTTTTTTTTCTTCTACTTCCTCTTCTTAATTTTTATCGGGTATGTCATTGTCGATATACCACCTCCCCGATAACTTTGACATGAGGGGGGGGGTCGATATACCCCCTCCATGATAACTTCGACATGAGGAGGCGGGAGGGGGTCGAGGGGTCGAGGGTCAAGGGTTCGAGGGTTCTAGGGTCGAGGGTTCTAGGGTCGAGGGTTCGAGGGTTGAGGGTTGAGGGTTCGAGGGTCGAGGGTCGTCGAGGGGTCGAGGATCACCGAGGGGTCGATATACCCCATCTCCGATAACTTCGACATGAGGGACACGCACCCATGTGGAAGAAGGAATCTATATTTTGGGACCTACCCTACTAGAAAGACCTAGAGGTCCACTCTTCAACAAACATGATGCACGTGACGAAGAAACTTTGCGTGAACCTGCTAGGTTTCTTGGGCGTGTATGTGAAGACAAAAGATACACCGGAGGCACGGGAGGACCTGCAATGTTTGCACGAAAAAGATGGCATGCCTCCAAAGCAGTATGAAGGTCGTACCAGCTACGCTCTTTCCAAAGAAGAGACGGAAATCTTCTTTGAATGCCTGCTCAGTATGAAGCTCCCATGTGGCTACTCGTCGAATATAAAGGGAATAATAAATATGTTAGAGAAAAAGTTCGAGAACCTAAAATCTCATGACTGCCACATGATTATAACGCAACTGCTTCCGGTTGCATTGAGGGGGCTTCTACCAAAAACGTTCGATTAGCCATTGTGAAGCTATGTTCATTCCTCAATGCAATCTCTTAGAAAGTGATCGATCCAGAAATCCGACCAAGGTTAAGGAGTGATGTGGCACAATTTCTTGTCAGTTTCGAGTTGGTGTTCCCATCATCCTTCTTCAATATCATGACACATGTCCTAGTTCATCTAGTCGATGAGATTATCATTCTAGGCCCTGTATTTCTACACAATATGTTCCCCTTTGAGAGGTTCATGGGAGTCCTAAAGAAATATGTCCGTAACCAAGCTAGGCCAGAAGGAAGCATCTCCATGGGCCATCAAATAGAGGATGTCATTGGGTTTTGTGTTGACTTCATTCCTGACCTTAAAAAGATAGGTCTCCCTCAATCACGGTATGACGAGAGACTGGGTGGAAAAGGCACGCTAGGAGGGGACTCAATAATATGTCGGGATGGGCATTCTTGGTCTCAAGCACACTGCACGGTTCTACAGAATTCTACCTTGGTGACCCCGTATGTCGATGAACACAAGAAGATTCTACGCTCCAAACACCCGGACCAGTGTAACGACTTGATTACATGTGAACACATCAGGAGTTTAGGCAGTTGGTTCCAAACACGTCTCAGGTGTGACAACGCTGTTTCTGATGACCTATTCTCGTTGGCGAGGGAACCATCTTCGAATGTAATGACTTACAAAGGGTATGAGATAAATGGGAATACATTTTACATGATCGCCCAAGATCAAAAGAGCACCAACCAAAATAGTGGTCTCCGCTTTGATGCAGCAACCAAGAGGGGAAAGGACACATATTATGATTACATAGTGGACATATGGGAACTTGACTATGGATATGATATTAAGGTCCCTTTATTTGAGTGCAAATGGGTCAATCTGTCAGGAGGTGGGGTACCGGTAGACCCACAGTATAGAATGACATCAGTGGATCTGAACAATCTGGGGTACACAGACGAGCCATTCGTCCTAGCCAATGATGTGGCCCAGGTTTTCTATGTGAAGAACATGTCTACCAAACCGAGAAAAAGAAAATATAAGGAAGCAGATACATCATGTGATGAGCCAAAGCACCACATAGTTCTTTCAGGAAAAAGAGACATCTTGGGATTGGAGGGCAAGACAGACGTGTCTGAAGATTATGAAAAGTTTCATGAAATTCCTCCCTTCAAAGTCAAGGATGACCCAAGCACCCTGTTAAACGATGAAGATTATCCATGGTTACGGCGCAATAAGCAAAGAACACAAGCGAAGAAAAAGTGAAGACTTTCTATCAACAACTATTATGATGATGCCTTTGATGTAGCATATCACTGTAGTTACATTTGAACAAATGAAATCCCTTTGTAACAGATGAGTTTTCGTCCGAAACCCTGATACTTCCAAAGAGATTGTCAGTTTTGTACACGAAGTGCATCCAGATTTTGTCGTAACCCTCTCAACTTTTTAGCACATGCTATGTGGGTGAAATGATGATACCATGCAAACTTTCAACCTTTTCAGAGTTCATTTGAAATGCATTTCAATTTTAGGAATCAACCAAAAAGCTTTTATAAACCTCTAGTATTATTGAAACTAAAATTATATAAAATTTATGCAACTAAAATTATCAAAATATTTTCTGTTCAAAAAAATAAAATAAAAATAATTTTCACAAAATAAATAATAAAAGAAAAAAAGAAAGAAAATAAATAAGTAGAAACAAAATAAATTAAATAAGTAGAAACAAAATAAACTTTAATAAATAAGTAGAAACAAAATAAACTTTAATAAAGTAAAATAAATAAACTTTAATAAAATAAATAAAAATAGCAACAGTAAGTAGAAACAAAATAAAATCATTTCAGAGTTCATTTGAAATGCTTTTCAATTTCACGGATCAAACAAAAAGCTTTTATAAACCTCTAGTATTAGTGAAACTAAAATTATATAAAATTTATGCAACTAAAATTATCAAAGTATTTTATGTTCAAAACATTAAAAGCAAAAAGAATTTTAATAAAATAAGGAAAAAATAAAAAAATAAAAGAAAATAAATAAGTAGGAACAAAATAAATAAATAAGTACAAACAAAATAAACTTTAATAAATAAGTAGAAACAAAATAAACTTTAATAAATTAAAATAAATAAACTTTAATA
The DNA here is from genome assembly GCF_018294505.1 of Triticum aestivum. Taxonomy (NCBI): domain Eukaryota; kingdom Viridiplantae; phylum Streptophyta; class Magnoliopsida; order Poales; family Poaceae; genus Triticum; species Triticum aestivum. Next base: position 38,958,615 of record NC_057810.1, read on the forward strand.
AAATAAATAAAAATAGCAACCGTAAGAAGAACCAAAATAAAATAAATAAAGCAAAAAAAAGTGCCACCTACTAGGCCACCACGACCTGAATATGACTAGAAATCCAATCATGGGCCAGGATTCAGGCCCGCAGCAGGCCCGGTAGGCCCACAGGCACACAGTGACAGGTTAGTCCCGAAAGCCTGCAGTTGAGAGGAGCTCGAGAGGGTGGGCGCAACAGCGCTTATAAACCAATCTCGAGCTCTCTCAACTAGCTAGGTGGGACTAAACTTTTGGCCGCGACGCGGGCAGCACAAAGGCTTTGGTCCCGGTTGGTGGTACCAACCGGGACTAAAGGGGTGCATTGGTATCGGTTTGTGGCACCAACCGGGACTAATAGCCCCCCTTTAGTCCCGGTTGGTGCCACCAACCGGGACCAAAGGCCTCTATTTCCCGTCCTTTGGACTGCTGAAAAGAGACCTTTGGTCCCGGTCGATGACACCAACCGGGACTAAATGGGGTCATTGGTCCCGGTTTGTGCCATGAACCGACACCAATGGCTATGCTATATAAGAATACACTTAGTGTTTTTCATTTTCATCTCTGCAGTTGCCCCGCCCCGACGACGCCGCAAGGCTGCCCGAGCTTGCCACGTCGACGCCGTCGCCGCCCCTATCGCCGCCCACGCCACCGTCACCGCCCCTCCCCCCCGACACCGCCGCCGCCCCGCGCCGCCCTGACGTCATCGCCGTGCGCCATCCCGACACTGTCGCCGCCCCCGTCGCCCCCTCCCCCCCCGACACCGCCGCCCACGCCATCACCACCCTACGCCGCACCGACATCATCGCCGCGAGAAACCCCGCGCCGTAACCGTCCCGACACCGTCGCCGTCAACTCCCCGCGTCGCCCCGCGACGCCCCGACGTCGTCACCGCCCCGCGCCGCCCCGCCCCACCGCTGCCCCGACACTGTCGCCGCGCCGCCCCACGGTCCGGCGACTTTTTTTCATATATGTGATGTTGATATTTTTTTCATATGATATTGTTTGTGCATATGATGTTTTTTCATATATGTATTAATTTTTTTATTTAGGTTGCTAATTAGTAGATATCGATTTTAGGTTAGCGTATTTTAGGTTAGTGTAGAGGAAAAAGTAAAATAAGGAAAAGAAGAAAAGAGGAAGAAGGAAGAAGGAAAAAGAAGAAAAAGAAGGAGTGGAAAAAGGAAAATAAGAAGAGGAAGAAGGAGAATAAAAAGGAGAAGAAAAGGAGAGGAAGAAGAGGAGGAGAAATAAATAAGAAGAGAAAAAAAGGAAAAAAAGAGGAGAAGAAGAAAGGATTAGAAGAGAAAAAAATAGAGTAAATTTATAAAAAAAATTCTTCACCTCTATTCCTTTCTTCTTCTCCTCTTTTTTTTCTTCTACTTCCTCTTCTTAATTTTTATCGGGTATGTCGTTGTCGATATACCACCTCCCCGATAACTTCGACATGAGGGGGGGTCGATATACCCCCTTCGTGATAACTTCGACATGAGGAGGCAGGAGGGGGTCGAGGTGTCGAGGGTCAAGGGTTCGAGGGTTCTAGGGTCGAGGGTTCTAGGGTCGAGGGTTCGAGGGTTGAGGGTTGAGGGTTCGAGGGTCGAGGGTCGTCGAGGGGTCGAGGATCACCGAGGGGTCGATATACCCCATCTCCGATAACTTTGACATGAGGGGGGGTCGATATACCCCCTCCCCGATAACTTCGACATGAGAAGGGGGGGGTCGAGGGGTCGAGGGTCGAGGGTTCAAGGGTTCTAGGGTCGAGGGTTCTAGGGTCGAGGGTCGAGGGTTCGAGGGTCATCGAGGGGCCGAGGATTCGATGGTCGACGGTCGTCGAGGGTCGAGGGTTCGAGGGTCGAGGATAGCCGAGGGGTCGAGAGGTTACCTAGTGTCAAAGTATTGAAGAAATCCACGGCTTCATCATTAGCAGGAAGTAACCGGGGCATGATGGTACAAAGTTCTCCAAAGTTATTCTGGAACGGAGTCCCGGATAGGATAATCCGCCTTTTGGTACAAATTTAAGCAAAGGCCTTCCAATTAGCGATATTCAGAAGGCTCTTGCTGTACTTTGTACCAAAAAGCAAATTATCCTATCTAGGATTTCGTTCCAAAATAACTTTGGAGAGCTTCGTACCATCATGCGCATGTTACTTTCGCCTAATGATGAAGACATGGTTTTGTTGAATCCTTTAACACTAGACAAACATGACATGAGGGGGTCGAGGGTCGAGTACTAGGGTAGAGGGTCGTGGCTCACCGAGCGATCGAGGGTCGTGAACTAGGGTAGAGGGTCGAGGGTCGTCGAGGGGTCGAGGGTCAAGGGTCGAGAGTCGAGGGTCGTCGAGGGGTCGATATACCCCCTCTCTGATAACTTCGACATGATGGGGGGTCGATATACCCCTTCCCCGATAACATTTTTTCTATGTGTATGTCGTCATTGTCGATATACCCCCTCTCCGATAACTTCTACATGAGGGGGGTCGATATATATACCCCCTCCTCGATAACATTTTTTTCTATGTATATGCCATCGTTGTAGATATACCCCCTCCCCGATAACTTTGAGATATCCATCTCTCATGTTTGTATATTAATTGCCATGTTGTAATATTTGCAGAAACTATGGATCATCAAAGAGACTTCAAACAAGAAGAGATATTAGGGGACATAATCCGCGACGGAGGTTACGTCTTGTCGTTTCTCAGTGACATCAAAGAAGGTCTGCAAGGATAGGAAGTCGTCTACGGTGATCAAACAATGGAGGAGGAAAGTCATGATCGTGATGGTGTCTCCGGCGACCTTGATGACGGCTCCGGTAACCGAACAGAGTCGGGATCAGCTATTGCAAAGTCCGGCGAGGTGTATATATATATATATATATATATATATATATATATGTGTGTGTGTGTGTGTGTGTGTGTGTGTGTGTGTGTGTGTTAAAAAGCTACAGAAAATGTGAAACTTTTTCATGTTGATGGTTTTCTCTAATTTCTAGCCGTTTTCAAGTAATTTAAAAAATTGCGAGATCAGTCGTTCTGCCTCTATCGCGAAATAGATTCTTCGAAAATGTACCACGTGAAGAACTTGAACTTCTCGGCATGTCTAGTTGAACTTCACTCTGTTTTCATGTGTTTTTTTGCTCATAACTCTCCATCCACTTCTCGTAGCTGTCCATCCACTCACGGAATTGAGCAAGTGATATACCGATGGAAAGGTGCTCTAAACACACAACTTTTCCGTGTTGATCATTTTTTCATGTTGGCGATGATTTTAAAAGTTTTTCATCTGAAATTCATTCAGCGTAGTAGTTGAACTTCCTGTTGTTTTCACGATGAACTTCTGTGACGTATTTTCGTTTGTAATTTCTGATCATTTCGTCGGTGTTACAAAAATGATATTCCTTTTGTACAAACTTCTCTCAAAATAATTTTTTTAACTTCCTCCGACCGAGGACTTGATCTTATAGAAATAAAAAATTTGGACCTTGCATTTTTATTCACTTTTCTCATATTAAACACACACCATGTAGTACATGAACTTTTTCGGTTTTTATAGTTTAAATTTTTATTTTCTTTTTGAAATGAATTTCTCCAAAATAATAACTGAACTTCTATGTGGATTGAGAGAATTATTTTCAAATGCAAAAGAGCAATTTCTTTTTTGTGTTTTCGAAAATGGAAATACAAGGTGAACCTCTCTCTCAAGAATTTTTTAACTTCCCCGGAAAGAGCAATTGAACTTCTATCAACAAACCTTTAAGCTTTTATTTTTCTATACTTTTTATTCTCACCTGAAATGCATTCCATGCAGTACTTGAACTTCTCGTTGTTTTCATATGAACTTTTTTCGAATTTTCGTGTATACATCAAATTACATGCAATTGAAGGTTGGACGCCATTTTTTGTCATTTTTAAAACATGTATTTGAAGGTCAGACGTCCCACAATATAAATTATGTACCGTGCACGGAGGTGCAGGTGAACTTCTTGCAACAAATCTGAGTTTTTTATATACTTCGAACATCTTTGTTATTTTAATTTAATTTCTTAGTTATATTCTCAGAAAGGAAATATGTTTTTAAATAAGCATCAACCATTTTTTTTGTAAATTGAACTTCATAGTTTTATTTTTCTTAGAAACGGTAATAATTTGAGTTTCGTCATTTTTATTCTTTAGTAACAAGGAAAATCCGAGTTTCTTTTTAAATATCGAACTTCTCTATTTTGTAATTTGCACTTCTTGGTTTATTTTCTTTCAGTGACGGCAAAATCAAAGTTTTGTAACAAATATTGAACAGGTCCGGTATTTAAATTTGAACCGCTCTATGTTTAAAATCCCTTTTTAGGAATGGTGATAATCCCTTTTTACGATTTTTTGAACCGCTCTATATTTAAAATCCGAACATATTGATTTTTTATTAGAATGGTGAAATATCTGTTTCAAAGTGCTCTCTTGTTTTTTACTATTGTGTTGTTTTTTCTGAACTTCTTATGTTTTGCCATCAACAGATTCGGATTTTCCATTTTTTATACATTAATCTTTTGCGTTACTTTATTTTGAACTTCTTGTTTCCATTCATAAATAATAAGGAAAATCGTAGTTTCTATAATCATCAAACTTCTCCATCTTTCTAATTTGGACTTCTTGGTTTTATTTCTTAGTACCAAAAAAAAATCTAGTCTTGTAATGAACATCAAACCACTTTTTGGAAAATAGTATGCTTGTTGACAATATCAATGAATATGTATAGAGACAAAGCAGCACAATTGATTTAACGATACATTTCTGAGGATTTTGTAAAGAGTAAACTACATTCCCTTTTTTATTCATTTTTCCTTTTGTATGAGAATAAAGAGAACATTATTTTTCCTGTTAGTGATTTGAAGTGAATTTTATGGACTTAAATTTTGTTTATGCTATTTTAAATTTGTTTGTCACATGAAGTTCTAAAAAATCACAAATCTCCCATGTTTTTCTTTTGCATGTTTAAATTATTTGAACTTGCCGAGATACAGATAACACACTTGACCTTCTCCAACACAATATTTTGACCATCACAAAAAAAATTAGGCATAGTAATACAAGAGAAACAGTGCATTCTCTGTATCCATTTTTTGAGATGGCAACATGGGTGCAGGGGCTCGTCGACACGTTGTACATTGCAACAAGAATGAAATCAGTTTAACAAAGCCAAAGAAACTGATTGTAGAGCATGTGTAAACGAACCGAGGGGTACATTTATTTTTTCAACAAACAAAATAAGTGATACATGTAGCCAAACGTCCACCCACACAAATTTCAGTAGCAATAATAACATCTAAAAGCTATTTGCTGAAGATGATCATTGCATCATGTTGCTGCAACTTCTCTAAGTAGAGTCTCCATGTGCTCATGTGAGTGTATAGGGGAAGTTGGACTGCACGGATGCACTTTTTTGCAGACAACAGTCGCCGCAGTCAAACAACAGGATGGCGGTGTGATCTAGGCACTGCGGTAAAGAATGTCCTGGGGCCGCGTCATTGAACGACCCAAGGCGATGGAGTTGAACGGCCTTTGTGCCGCCAAAACCATTGGAAGGAGACTGCGTGGTGGCGGGGGAGCCTCGCCGGGGCCAAGAGTATTTGCACGGTCCCGTTCGAGCTTTGCCATTGGCATCAGTCGGGAGGTCGAGGAGAGGCATGGATCTGCTGGGGAGGCGACGCATCTGGCGATGGGTGGCGACGGTTGGTGGAGCTGGGGCAAGGGGCAGCGGTAGGATCCAGGGGAAGGCAGAAGGAGGCAGGAAGGAGGAGCGGCACACCTATTGGGGAACGTTGCAGAAATAAAAAAATTCGTACGGTTTCACCAAGATCCATCTATGAGTTCATCTAAGCAACAAGTGAAAGGGGAGATGCATCTACATACCACTTTGTAGATCGCGAACGGAAGCGTTCAAAAGAACGGGGTTGAAGTAGTCGTTCTCGTCGTGATCCTATCACCGGAGATCCTAGCGCCGAACGGACGGCACCTCCACGTTCAACACACGTACGGTCAGCGTGACGTCTCCTCCGTCTTGATACAGCAAGGGGGAAGGAGAGGTTGATGATGATCCAGCAGCACGACGGCGTTGTGGTGGATGCAGCAGAACTCCGGCAGGGCTTCGCCAAGCTGCTGCGGGAGGAGGACGAGGTGTAGCAGGGGGAGGGAGGCGCCAATATTTGGGTGCGGCTGCCCTCCCCCTTGCCCTCCTTTATATAGGCCCCCAGGGGGGGCGCCGGCCCTGGGAGATAAATCTCCCAAGGGGGGCCGGCGGCCAAGGGGGGTGGAGTGCCCCCCAAGGCAAGTGGTGCCCACCCCCACCTAGGGTTTCCAACCCTAGGCGTAGGGGGGGCCAAGGGGGGCGCACCAGCTCACTAGGGGCTTGTTCCCCTCCCACTTCAGCCCACGAGGCCCTCCGGTATGGGTGGCCCCACCCGGTGGACCACCGGGACCCTTCCGGTGGTCCCGGTACAATACCGGGTGACCCCGAAACTTTCCCGATGGCTGAAACAGCACTTCCTATGTAGTTTTCTTTACTTACGGACCATTTCGGAACTCCTCATGACGTCCGGGATCTCATCCAGGACTCCGAACAACATTCGATTTGCTGCATACTCATATTCATACAACCCTAGCGTCACCGAACCTTAAATGTGTAGACCCTACGGGTTCGGGAGACATGCGGACATGACCGAGACGGCTCTCCGGTCAATAACCAACAGTGGGATCTGGATACCCATGTTGGCTCCCACATACTCCTCGATGATCTCATCGGATGAACCACGATGTCGAGGATTCAAGCAACCCCGTATACTATTCCCTTTGTCAGACGGTATGTTACTTGCCCGAGACTCGATCATCGGTATCCCAATACCTCGTTCAGTCTCGTTATCGGCAAGTCACTTTACTCGTACCGTAATGCATGATCCCATGACCAGACACTTGGTCACTTTGAGCTCATTATGATGATGCACTGCCGAGTGGACCCAGTGATACCTCTCCGTAACACGGACTGACAAATCCCAGTCTCGATCCGTGTCAACCCAACAGACACTTTCGGAAATACCTGTAGTGCACCTTTATAGTCACCCAGTTACGTTGTCACGTTTGGTACACCCAAAGCACTCCTACGGTATCCGGGAGTTACACGATCTCATGGTCTAAGGAAGAGATACTTGACATTGAAAAAGCTCTAGCAAAACGAACTACACGATCTTGTGCTATGCTTAGGAATGGGTCTTGTCCATCACATCATTCTCCTAATGATGTGATCCCGTTGTGAATGACATCTAATGTCCATAGTCAGGAAACCATGACTATCTATTGACCAACGAGCTAGTCAACTAGAGGCTTACTAGGGACGTATTGTGGTCTATGTATTCACACGTGTATTACGATTTCCGGATAATACAATTATAGCATGAATAAAAGACAATTATCATGAACAAGGAAATATAATAATAATCCATTTATTATTGCCTCTAGGGCATATTTCCAACAGTCTCCCACTTGCACTAGAGTCAATAATCTAGTTACATTGTGATGAATCGAACACCCATAGAGTTCTGGTGTTGATCATGTTTTGCTCGCGAGAGAGGTTTAGTCAACGGATCTGCGACATTCAGATCCGTATGTACTTTGCAAATATCTATGTCTCCATCTTGAACATTTTCACGGATGGAGTTGAAGCGACGCTTGATGTGCCTGGTCTTCTTGTGAAACCTGGGCTCCTTGGCAAGGGCGATAGCTCCAGTGTTGTCACAGAAGAGTTTGATCGGCCCCGACGCATTGGGTATAACTCCTAGGTCGGTGATGAACTCCTTCACCCAAATTGCTTCATGTGCTGCCTCCAAGGCTGCCATGTACTCCGCTTCACATGTAGATCCCGCCATGACGCTCTGCTTGCAGCTGCACCAGCTTACTGCTCCACCATTCAACATATACACGTATCCGGTTTGTGACTTAGAGTCATCCAGATATGTGTCAAAGCTAGTGTCGACGTAACCCTTTATGACGAGCTCTTCGTCACCTCCATAAACGAGAAACATGTCCTTTGTCCTTTTCAGGTACTTCAGGATATTCTTGACCTCTGTCCAGTGTTCCTTCCCGGGATTACTTTGGTACCTTCCTACCAAACTTACGGCAAGGTTTACATCAGGTCTGGTACGCAACATGGCATACATAATAGATCCTATGGCTGAGGCATAGAGGATGACGCTCATCTCTTCTTTATCTTTTGCCGTGGTCGGGCATTGAGCCGAGCTCAATCTCACACCTTGTAGTACAGGCAAGAACCCTTTCTTGGACTGATCCATTTTGAACTTCTTCAAAATCTTATCAAGGTATGTGCTTTGTGAAAGACCTAGGAGGCGTCTCGATCTATCCCTATAGATCTTGATGCCTAATATGTAAGAAGCTTCTCCAAGGTCCTTCATTGAAAAACACTTATTCAAGTAGGCCTTAATGCTGTCCAAGAATTCTATATCATTTCCCATCAAAAGTATGTCATCTACATATAATATAAGAAATGCTACAGAGCTCCCACTCACTTTCTTGTAAACGCAGGCTTCTCCATAAGTCTGCATAAACCCAAACGCTTTGATCATCTCATCAAAGCGAATGTTCCAACTCCGAGATGCTTGCACCAGCCCATAAATGGATCGCTGGAGCTTGCATACTTTGTTAGCATTCTTAGGATCGACAAAACCCTCCGGCTGCATCATATACAATTCTTCCTTAAGATGCCCGTTAAGGAATGCCGTTTTGACGTCCATCTACCATATCTCATAATCATAGTATGCGGCAATTGCTAACATGATTCGGACGGACTTAAGCTTCTCTACTAGAGAGAAAGTCTCATCGTAGTCAATCCCTTGAACTTGCCGATAACCCTTAGCGACAAGTCGAGCTTTATAGATGGTGACATTACCATCCGTGTCCGTCTTCTTCTTAAAGATCCATTTGTTTTCTATCGCTCGCCGATCATCCGGCAAGTCAGTCAAAGTCCATACTTTGTTTTCATACATGGATTCTATCTAGGATTGCATGGCTTCTAGCCATTTGTTGGAATCTGGGCCCGCCATCGCTTCTTCATAGTTCGAAGGTTCACTGTTGTCTAACAACATGATTTCCAGGACAGGGTTGCCATACCACTCTGGTGTGGAACGTGTCCTTGTGGACCTACGAAGTTCAGTAGCAACTTGATCAGAAGTACTTTGATCATCATCATTAATTTCCTCTCCAGTCGGTGTAGGCACCACAGGAACATTTTCCTGAGCTTGCACTACTTTCCAGGTTCAAGAGGTAGTACTTCATCGAGTTCTACTTTCCTCCCACTTACTCCTTTCGAGAGAAACTCCTTTTCCAGAAAGGATCCATTCTTGGCAACAAAGATCTTGCCCTCGGATCTTAAGTAGAAGGTATACCCAATGGTTTCCTTAGGGTATCCTATGAAGACACATTTTTCCGACTTCGGTTCGAGCTTTTCAGGTTGTAATTTCTTGACATAAGCATCGCATCCCCAAACTTTTAGAAACCACAGCTTAGGTTTCTTCCCAAACCATAATTCATATGGTGTCGTCTCAACGGATTTAGATGGTGCCCTATTTAAAGTGAATGTAGCTGTCTCTAGAGCGTATCCCCAAAATGATAGCAGTAAAATCGTAAGAGACATCGTAGATCACACCATATTCAATAGAGTGCGATTACGACGTTCGAACACACCGTTACGCTGAGGTGTTCCAGGCGGCGTGAGTTGTGAAACGATTCCACATTTTCTTAAGTGTGTACCAAATTCGTGACTTCAATATTCTCCTCCACGATCCGATCGTAAGAATTTTATCTTTCGGTCATGTTGATTCTCTACTTCATTCTGAAATTCCTTGAACTTTTCAAAGGTCTCAGACTTGTGTTTCATCAAGTAGACATACCCATATCTACTCAAGTCATCAGTGAGAGTGAGAACATAACGATATCCTCCGCGAGCATCAACGCTCATTGGACCACACACATCAGTATGTATGATTTCCAATAAGTTGGTTGCTCGCTCCATTGTTCCGGAGAACGGGGTCTTGGTCATTTTGCCCATAAGGCATGGTTCGCATGTGTCAAATGATTCATAATCTAGAGACTCTAAAAGTCCATCAGCATGGAGCTTCTTCATGCGCTTGACACCAATGTGACCAAGGCGGCAGTGCCACAAGTATGTGGGACTATCGTTATCAACTTTACATCTTTTGGTATTCACACTATGAATATGTGTAACATTACGTTCGAGATTCATTAAGAATAAACCATTGACCATCGGGGCATGACCATAAAACATATCTCTCATATAAATAGAACAACCATTATTCTCGGATATAAATGAGTAGCCATCTCGTATCAAACGAGATCCAGATACAATGTTCATGCTCAAACTTGGCACTAAATAACAATTATTGAGGTTTAAAACTAATCCCGTAGGTAAATGTAGAGGTAGCGTGCCGATGGCGATCACATCGACCTTGGAACCATTCCCGACGCGCATCGTCACCTCGTCCTTCGCCAGTCTCCGCTTATTCCGCAGCTCCTGCTATGAGTTACAAATGTGAGCAATGGCACCGGTATCAAATACCCAGGAGTTACTACGAGTACTGGTAAGGTACACATCAATTACATGTATATCAAATATACCTTTAGTGTTGCCGGCCTTCTTGTCCGCTAAGTATTTGGGGCAGTTCCGCTTCCAGTGACCCTTCCCCTTGCAATAAAAACACTCAGTCTCGGGCTTGGGTCCATTCTTTGACTTCTTCCCGGCAACTGGCTTACCGGGTGTGGCAACATCTTTGCCGTCCTTCTAGAAGTTCTTCTTACCCTTGCCCTTCTTGAACTTAGTGGTCTTATTGACCATCAACACTTGATGTTCTTTCTTGATTTCAACCTCTGCTGACTTCAGCATTGAAAATACCTCAGGAATGGTCTTCACCATCCCCTGCATATTGTAGTTCAGCACAAAGCTCTTGTAGCTTGGTGGGAGCGACTGAAGGATTCTGTCAATGACCGCCTCGTCCGGGAGGTTGATCTCCAGCTGGGACAGGCGGTTGTGCAACCCAGACATTTTGAGTATGTGCTCACCGACAGAACTGTTTTCCTCCATCTTACAACTATAGAACTTGTCGGAGACTTCATATCTCTCGACCCGGGCATGAGCTTGGAAAACCATTTTCAGCTCCTCGAACATCTCATATGCTCCGTGTTTCTCAAAACGCTTTTGGAGCCCCGGTTCTAAGCTGTAAAGCATGCCGCACTGAACGAGGGAGTAATCATCAGCACGTGATTGCCAAGTGTTCATAACGTCTTGGTTTTGTGGGATGGGTGCTTCACCTAGCAGTGCATCTAGGACATAATCTTTCTTGGCTGCTATGAGGATGATCCTCAGGTTCCGGACCCGGTCTGAATAGTTGCTGCCATCATCTTTCAGCTTGGTTTTCTCTAGGAACGCGTTGAAGTTCATGCTGACATGAGTGTTGGCCATTTGATCTATAAGACATATTTTGCAAAAGTTTTAGACTAAGTTCATGATAATTAAGTTCATCTAATCAAATTTTGAACTCCCACTCCGATTAGACATCCCTCTAGTCATCTAACTGTTACACGATCCGAGTCGACTAGGCCGTGTCCGATCATCACGTGAGACGAACCAGTCATCATCGGTGAACATCTCCATGTTGATTGTATCTTCCATACGACTCATGTTCGACCTTTCGATCTCTGTGTTCCGAGGCCATGTCTGTACATGCTAGGCTCGTCAAGTTAACCCTAAGTGTTTTGCATGTGTAAATCTGTCTTACACCCCTTGTATGTGAACGTAAGGATCTATCACACCCGATCATCACGTGGTGCTTCGAAACGACGAACTTTAGCAACGGTGCACAGTTAGGGGGAACACTTTCTTGAAATTATTATAAGGGATCATCTTATTTACTACCGCCGTTCTAAGTAAACAAGATGTATAAAACATAATAAACATCACATGCAATCATATAGTAGTGACATGATATGGCCAATATCATATAGCTCCTTCGATCTCCATCTTCGGGGCTCCATGATCATCTTCGTCACCGGCATGACACCATGATCTCCATCATTGTGTCTTCATGAAGTTGTCACGCCAACGACTACTTCTACTTCTATGGCTAACGCGTTTAGCAATAAAGTAAAGCAATTTACATGGCGTTCTTCAATGACATGCAGGTGATACAAAAAATAAAGACAACTCATATGGCTCCTGCCGGTTGTCATACTCATCGACATGCAAGTCGTGATTCCTATTACAAGAACATGATCTCATACATCACAATATATCATTCATCATTCATCACAACTTCTGGCCATATCACATCACATGACAATTGCTGCAAAAACAAGTTAGACGTCCTCTAATTGTTGTTGCATCTTTTACGTGGCTGCAATTGGGTTTTAGCAAGAACGTTTTCTTACCTACGAATAACCACAACGTGATTTTGTCAACTTCTATTTACCCTTCATAAGGACCCTTTTCATCTAATCCGCTCCAACTAAAGTAGGAGAGACAGACACCCGCTAGCCACCTTATGCAACTAGTGCATGTCAGTCGGTGGAACCTGTCTCACGTAAGCGTACGTGTAAGGTCGGTCCGGGCCGCTTCATCCCAAAATACCGCTGAAGCAAGAAAAGACTAGTAGCGGCAAGCAAGTTGACAAGATCTACGCCCACAACAAAATTGTGTTCTACTCGTGCAATAGAGAACTACGCATAGACCTAGCTCATGATGCCACTGTTGGGGAACATTGCAGAAAATAAAAATTTTCCTACGGTTTCACCAAGATCAATCTATGAGTTTATCTAAGCAACGAGTGAAAGGGGAGATGCATCTACATACCACTTTGTAGATCGCGAGCGGAAGCGTTCAAAAGAACGGGGTTGAAGTAGTCGTTCTCGTCGTGATCCTATCACCGGAGATCCTAGCGCCGAACGGACGGCACCTCCGCGTTCAACACACGTACGGTCAGCGTGATGTCTCCTCCGTCTTGATCCAGCAAGGGGGAAGGAGAGGTTGATGATGATTCAGCAGCACGACGGCGTGGTGGTGGATGCAGCAGAACTCCGGCAGGGCTTCGCCAAGCTGCTGCGGGAGGAGGACGAGGTGTAGCAGGGGGAGGGAGGCGCCAAGACTTGGGTGCGGCTGCCCTCCCCCTTGCCCTCCTTTATATAGGCCCCCAGGGGGGGGGCGCCGGCCCTGGGAGATCAATCTCCAAAGGGGGGGGCGGCCAAGGGGGGTGGAGTGCCCCCCAAGGCAAGTGGTGCGCCCCCCCCCCCACCTAGGGTTTCCAACCCTAGGCGCAGGGGGGCCCAAGGGGGGCGCACCAGCCCACTAGGGGCTGGTTCCCCTCCCACTTCAGCCCACGGGGCCCTCCGGGATAGGTGGCCCCACCCGGTGGACCCCCGGGACCCTTCCCGTGGTCCCGGTACAATACCGGGTGACCCCGAAACTTTCCCGATGGCCGAAACAGCACTTCCTATATAGTTTTCTTTACTTCTGGACCATTTCGGAACTCCTCGTGACGTCCGGGATCTCATCCGGGACTCCGAACAACATTCGGTTTGCTGCATACTCATATTCATACAACCTTAGCGTCACCGAACCTTAAGTGTGTAGACCCTACGGGTTCGGAGACATGCAGACATGACCGAGACGGCTCTCCGGTCAATAACCAACAGCGGGATCTGGATACCCATGTTGGCTCCCACATACTCCTCGATGATCTTATCGGATGAACGACGATGTCGAGGATTCAAGCAACCCCGTATACTATTCCCTTTGTGAGACGGTCTGTTACTTGCCCGAGACTCGATCGTTACCGGCAAGTCACTTGACTCGTACCGGCAAGTCACTTTACTCGTTCAGTCTCGTTACCGGCAAGTCACTTTACTCGTACCGTAATGCATGATCCCGTGACCAGACACTTGGTCACTTTGAGCTCATTATGATGATGCACTACCGAGTGGGCCCAGTGATACCTCTCCGTAACACGGAGTGAAAAATCCCAGTCTCGATCTGTGTCAACCCAACAGACACTTTCGGAGATACCTGTAGTGCACCTTTATAGTCACCCAGTTACGTTGTGACATTTGGTACACCCAAAGCACTCCTACGGTATCCGGGATTTACACGATCTCATGGTCTAAGGAAGAGATACTTGACATTGAAAAAGCTCTAGCAAAACGAACTACACGATCTTGTGCTATGCTTAGGAATGGGTCTTGTCCATCACATCATTCTCCTAATGATGTGATCCCGTTGTCAACGACATCTAATGTCCATAGTCAGGTAACCATGACTATCTGTTGACCAACGAGTTAGTCAACTAGAGGCTCACTAGGGACATGTTGTGGTCTATGTATTCACACGTGTATTACGATTTCCGGATAATACAATTATAGCATGAATAAAAGACAATTATCATGAACAAGGAAATATAATAATAATCCATTTATTATTGCCTATAGGGCATGTTTCCAACAACACCTTGCTGGGGACCAAGCCGGGAGCAGGCGCCGGGCGCGTGCCCGGCCATGACAGTGTTATTGGTGCAGAGCCAAAAGGAGGAACGAGAGAAAGGGGGGCGCAGATCGGAGCTGGCCGGCGCACTGAGGGAGGCAGTGGGCGGCACGCTGGGGGAGGCGTCGGAGGCATCCGGTGGTTGGGGTCCTCAGCTGCGGCGGCGGATCCGACGGTTCGGCACCAGGTCGCGATGGCGGTTGAGGGTGGAAGAAGGGGGGGAAGGCCGGCGACGACACGGCGACAGGGGTGTGCGAGGGCTCGTGGCGGCGGAGGCTCCTCGTAGGGCGCGCGCATAGTGGAGTTCCGGGGAGGGCTCATGGAGGCGGGGTCTAAGGGCGGCGACGGGATGAGTGGCTCGGGGAGGAGAGGTTGCGGGTGCGTTGGGGAAGCGAGTCAGGGAAGGGGTGGTGGGTTTTTATTTTTTAATCGGACGGTGGTTCAGATTTCCATATTCGTGAAAACTTGATCAGCACCTATATAGGGCCGACCGTGATCCGAATAACTATTCCGATCCTGGGATCAGAATAAGTGCTACTGTATATATATAGGCAAAATTGTGTCTACCATAGCTTGCTATAGAAATAGCTATCTCTAACGTGGGCTGCCGCGCGGAGATTCGTTTTGGGTTTTGCTGGCTGAAAAGTGTGGGCACCATTCTTTCTTTTTCTACGGGCCGAGGACACTGCTTTTCGTGTGTCAACACAGGATCTTTTCTGGAGCGATACAGAGAGTGCTAGCGTAATGATCTAGGTGGTCCCGAGCACTGCCGGTGGAACCGCACCGCGCAAGGGAATTTGATACAGCAGCCCAAGCTAGTACTATACTATATCTAAAGAAAGGACTCCAGGAGCGTACCTGAGCTAGGTGGTCCCGAGGGAAGACGACTCGGTGCGCAGCCCATCCTATCATCTCTCTTCAAAAGGCACACCCAATTGATTCTCTCTCTTGCTTTATATCCGAATCATGTCGTTTCTCATCCGCCCTCCTCTGCCACCTTCCTCCACACCGAGCACTCGCCGGTCCATCCTTCCCTTCCTCCACATCAGGCGAGGTCGCACCAACCTCACGGAGCTGGAGCCCGACGGAGCGGTTCCATCCTCCTCGTCGCTTCCCCCGTCGACTGCGTGCATGCTCTTGCTTGATCCGACAGTGCCGCTCCCAGAGGTGCCATGCTCCGTGGTCACGATCTAGGTCGCCGTACCACTCGATCTGAACACTATCACCGACGTGAGCCACCCGACACTGCTCCCATAGCTGCGAGAAGAGAGCCAGCACCTGGAGGCTGGAGCATGCTCGGCCGCTACCAGTCAGGGTGTTAGCTCGGCCTGCTGGATTTGTCGTTCTGTGATTTTTGTTTACTTGTTATGTGATTCTCTGGTTGTTTCAGCGAATGGTTTTTCTATGCAGGATCATGCTGGCACAAATCATGAACGTACAATGCGTTCCATTAGGACATGTTTTGCAGCTATTGACGCTTCAGTCTTCAAGGAAAAAAGGAAATATATGAGAATGTTCCTACTACTGCTGAAGTAGCAAACACAGAGTATTATTTATACTCAGTTCATTTTAGAAAAAACGTAATAGGTAGTTGCAGGAATAAATTCAACACAACACTTGAATTAATCTCTACTACCATTAAATATTCTTTCCTAAGTGCACCCGTCAACTTGGAGAGGGTACCGGACACACACAAAAAACGTAGGAACTGTGCGATACACGCACGGGGCCGAAGGAGTGCATGTGAAGAGCCGACCAACTCGGAGCAGGTACCGGACACCAAAAAAACGTCATAACTGATAGGGTACACGCATGGGGCCGAATGAGTGCCATGTGAAGAACCGGCCAATTCGGGGAGGGTACCGGACACAAAAAAGGGTCGAAACAAATACGCTACACGCACGGGGCCGAAGGAGTGCCATCTGAAGAACCGGCCAACTCGGAGAGGGTACTGGACACCAAAAAATGTCGGAACTGATAGGATATACACACGGGGACGAAGGAGTGCCATGTGAAGAACCGACCAACTTGGAGAGGGTACCGGACACACACAAAAAATGTAGGAACTGTGCGATACACGCACGGGGCCGAAGGAGTGCATGTGAGGAGCCGACCAACTCGGAGCAGGTACCGGACACCAAAAAAACGTCAGAATTGATAGGGTACACGCATGGGGCCGAAGGAGTGCCATGTGAAGAACCGGCCAATTCGGAGAGGGTACCGGACACAAACAAAAAGGTCGAAACTAATACGTTACACGCACGGGGCCGAAGGAGTGCCATCTGAAGAACCGGCCAACTCCGAGAGGGTATTGGACACCAAAAAAACTCGGAACTGATAGGATATAAACACGGGGACGAAGGAGTGCCATGTGAAGAACCGACCAACTCGGAGCGGGTACCGGACACTAAAAAACGTCGGAACTGATAGGATATATACACAGGGGCCTAAGGAGTGCCATGTGAAGAACCGGCCAATTCGGAGAGGGTACCGGACACAAAAAAAAGGGTCGAAACTAATACGCTACACACACGGGGCCGAAGGAGTGCCATCTGAAGAACCGGCCAACTCGGAGAGGGTACCGGACACCAAAAAAAGTCGGAACTGATAGGATATACACATGGGGGCGAAGGAGTGCCATGTGAAGAACCGACCAACTCATAGCGGGTACCGGACACTAAAAAAACGTCGGAACTGATAGGATATATACATAGGGGCCTAAGGAGTGCCATGTGAAGAACCGTCCAACTCGGAGTGGGTACCGGACACCAAAAAAATGTCAGAACTGATATGATACACGCACGGGCCCGAGGAGCGCCATGTGAGGAACTGGCCAACTCGGAGAGGGTACTGGCTATTAAAAAAATGCCGGAACTGATACGAAACATGCATGGGGCTGAAGGAGTGATATGTGAAGAACCGGCGAACTCGGAGAGGGTACCAGACACCAAAAGGAAAATGTCAGAACTGATAGGATACATGCACGGGGCCGAAGGAGTGACATGTCAAGAACCGAGCAACTCGGGGAGGGTACCGGACACCCAAGAAAACATCGGAACTGATAGGATATACACATGGGGCCTAAGGAGTGCCTTGTGAAGAACCGGCCAACTCGAAGAGGGTGCGAACGTGAGGAGGGGGGAGACCAAACACGCCAAAACATTAAAGAAACTCTTGAAGCAAAAGTAGGGTGGCATTGAAAATAATGTATACTTCCTATAAGGATCCAAAGTTGCAAAGTACTATACAAGTCAACAATTTGTTTCCTAAAGTTCAGCAATATACCAGAGGATTTAGAGGGAGCATTATCTTTTCTTTCCTAAAAATCAGCGATTCTATTTAGGATACTCCAACATACGCTTCCTGACAAATAGCAGCTTCTATACGACGCGTCACGGGCCAATGTGCCGGTTTCACCCAAGGCGGCTGTAGATCCACCGATAGATTCATGTGGATCCTCCCGTGAAAGGCCAACTCAGATATTAAAATAACGTGCCGGTTTCACCCAAGGCGACTGTAGGTTCCACCGATAGATTCATGTGGATCCGCTGCATGGAGCGTACTGAACTTGTATTGCTGGGGTCCCGTGTGATAAAACGGGATCTGAACGGGATGCTGTACATATTGGAACCTGCACAAGCTCATAATCAACCAGTCGAACCTGAGATCTGCAAGCTCGTGACGGTGAGGCAGAGAAACACAGGGACCAAGGCCATGCCAGTGTTACTTTTGTCAGCCTACTGTGTATAAAGCGGTTAGTACTACCCTGCCACCCCACCTCCAATAATTTGTCAAATGGGATGGAAAATGGAACCGTACCAACAAGCTAGTGCGAATCACGAGACGACCCAACGGTGCTGATAGCTATTTCTACAGCAAGCTATGATATATATATATATATATATATATATATATATATATATATATATATATATATATATATATTAAGCATATGCTGACTAGTTAATTGATGCATTAATTGTTTTGGTATGTGCATATATTAACTCTTCTTTCTTTTTTATATAGCCCTCCGGATCAAGCCATACTTCAGTAAAGAAACGAGGCCCGAAGAAAAAGTTGCGCCCGGATGAAAGGTTCACGATCACAGAAATCACGCGCGATGGCCAATCGATTAAGCCCCTCAGGACCAAGGAAGCATTTTTTACTCAGTGCGGGGTTCTTATTAGGGACATGATCCCGATCAGCATCGAGCTATGGAATCAGCCTAAGAAGGAAGAGCTTCAAGTTTCTTTTGTCGAAGATAGACAGAAATATGATCTTTGGAAGGCGCTGAAGGTAAATTTCACCCTACCGGAGGAGGAGGATCCGAAGAATCCAGTTATAGAGCCATTAATCAAGTCCTGTTCTATCAACAAGATGGCAGATCTATTCAGGAGGTGCAAGAATGAGTTGAAAGCAACATATGTCGACCAAGACAAGACTCTAAAATTCACCGGCCGATTTGAGAAGACAAGAGATCACTGCCCCGCATTTGTGGCCAACAAGACATCGGAGAGGAGTAAGAAGATGTAAGTGATTAACAAGATAAATGCTGCAAAGAAGGAGCATCACCATCGCACGGGGGTCGGTGGCTACCTCAAAGCCCGGCCATTGTGGGACAAGGCTAAGCAGGACCTGATTACTAAAGGGATCAAACCAGAGACATTGCACTGGCCAGACCGTTGTAGGACTTGGTTCTTCGGGGCTCGTGGAACATTGGACCCTGAAACAGGGAAGTGCTGCTGGACGGGCGACCAACTTGCAACACCCATCACGAAGCTTCGGAAAGCAATCAAGGAAGTGCGGGAAGGGAAGGTCGTTCCTGACAGAGAGAACGATGAGCTCACAAGGGCCCTCGGGAATGTAGAGCACCCTGGATGATCTCACAAGGGCCCTCGGCAAGGGTACGGAAGCTAGAGGAACGACAAGATATTGAGAACCAGCAGCTGCGGATCCTGCCCAAGAAGCTACCCCGCCATCTCAGCGGAGAAGCAGCGTGGCTTCCACCGAGCTCGTTTAGGAGCCTAACTTGACGGGTCCTAGCTAGCCCGTGGGTTTTATCACGGATTCACACTAGTACCACCTTATGACGCAATGGCTTCAGCTCAAAGTCAAGGTGGCTATGGGCTCTGTGTTCCATCCTTCACCCGGAGCAACTTTTCACTGTCGTCCCATTCCACAAGGCTATGCGGTTGTGATGGTGGACGAAATAACGAGGGATTTGAGGAGCTCCAGCTTGACCACCCTACAGGTGATATGGAGACTCAGCTGGTTCTTGCTATGCATCCCCCGTGTCTATGGTGGAAGGAGCACATCATGCTTCTGAACTTCACGGCTCCTGCTAGTCAGCTGGGCGCTCCGCCTCCTCCTCCTTCTCCGGCGAGTGATCAGGGCACTTCGCCTCCTGCTCCGGTGCATGAGGGCGCAGTACTCAGCCTTCTTTGACGTGTCCGGGCAGCCCGCCTCCTCCTTCGCCGCCTCGTAAGCGATGGCAGAACACAGACGCCGCCGCTCCGGCTGCTCCGGCGCATCGTAGCAGTCCACCTTCGGCTGCTCCGCCTCTTAAGCAACGAAAGAAGACATCCCTAGCTGCTCTGACTGCTCCGATGTCTAGCAGTACAGCCAGAGGCGGGAGGCAATACAGATTCGGTCCCTCGTCTCTCAAGCCTCTAGAGAAGTTATCATACGAAAGGAGCAATGAGGAAAACCAGAAGATCTCTGAAGGCCAAGTGAATGACTTCTTTCAATCGGTAAAAGCTAAGAAACATCCACCTCCGTAGGAGAAGATAGATCCGGTGAAAGCGAAGCGCACTTTGAATGCCCTGCAGCGACCATCACCGCCTCCGCCGCAATCCAACTATGACTGCGTCATTGAAAGGACATATAAGGAAGCAGAGCGGTCGATAAGTACTTGCACTGATCAAAGGATAGCAGAACGAAGAAGAGGGAAAAAATCCCTAGCTCGTCGAACAAGCAATGCAATCGTGCCCTCCGCTCAATGTGTCTAGCGATATCGTCGCTAATCTTCCAGGGATGCTGCCCGGTACCAATCCTGGAGATTACATGCCTGACGACGTTGCACTTTTTTGAAACAATGGAGGTGGATACATTAATATTTGAGCATGGGAAGCCTCTCGTCAGACCTGGTACTTCCCTATCAACGATGATGCGAAGATTCCATGATTGGTACATGGACATCTGCAGGAAGTCTGGAAAAAATACTTTGTCGCTGAGAGTTAAAGAGGAGCACAACCTCGTTGGAATTGATCTATTGTTAGTTCCATATGAGGAGTTATTCCAGTTTTTCAATCAAAAGGCCCTTGATAAAACAATCATCACTTTCTACCATCTATAGGTACTACTTCTATGTAATTAATTAAGGCTCAATATATAGTTTAGCTCTTTCATTGCATGTATATATAATTATCCTCACTATATTATGCAGATTGAAGATCGCCGAATTGAAGAAAAGACAAGTAGGTGATATTGGGTTCATTAACATAAATCTCATGGATGAATGGAGTGTTAAACATTTTGCCAGAGATACCGAGGCCAACTTGCTACGATCGTTACTTCGAAATCAAGACAAAGCTACAATAGTCTTTCCTTACGAATACAAGTGAGTGTTATTGTCTTGTGCATATTCGGTTTTCCTTATTACTTGAGGTTATAGTAATGTAATTGATGAGTTATGCATGCGTGCGCAGCTTCCTCTTTATTCTGCTAGAGATTAAGCTTGAGCAGGGACTAGTAACCGTCATAGACTCCAAATAAAAAAAATCTGGACGAGTATTCGACCTTGACAAAAGTGCTTGAGAAGTAAATTCAATCGATCATTATCACACCATATCGGCAACTTTGTTCATTTCCTGATATCAAGTAATTGTTTTCTTTGTCTGGCAGGGTTTGGAAAAAGTTCACTGCACAAGCTCCGGGACTGCCGGCGCAGGTGCAATTTAACCACCCGAAAGTAAGTACTACCTACTAGCTAGTTCCACGCATCTTCCATTGATTCTAACTAGTTTCATCAATACAATTTAGCATGCTTGCTTACCAGTTTGATTGACCTCTATTTCTTGTAAAGTGGTTGTGGCAGGAACCCGGGAATGATTTCTGTGGATACTACATTTGCGAGTTCATCCACCACACCACATGTGAGCGGGGCTACTCTAAACAACAATATGAAGTGCGTAAGCAATAATATTCATAATTTTATTTTATTACCATAATTTGTGTTAAGTTTCATTCATATATATGTATTGACCCCCTTCTTGAAATTAGATGTGACAGATGCGGGATGAACTCCTACCACAAGATCGCATACGAGCAATTCAAGAAGAATTGGCGGGATTCGTTCTTGACCACGTCATCGACAAACACGGAGAATACCATGTGGAAGTTGAGTTCAGATGTTAGGGGATTTTGTAAGAGATCTTATATTGTATATATATGTAGCCAGTAGCGTCTGATAGATATACGAAAACTTGTTGTTCGACCAATCTATCGGAGAAGGAGAGGTCGATCACTTCTCTCTATGGATATATTCATGACAATCTTCTGTACTTAATGGTTTCCTTCATTTGCTTACTAGCTAGCTGACGTGTCGAGTCCTCTCTATATGTAGCGTCGACCAAGCACGGAGATAAGAGAGGACACTTTTCTCTATTAGCTAGCTAACACAATATATGAAATCCCTAAATTAACCCTACAAAACCCCCAAAGCCCCCCAAAGCGCCCACCCCCTTCAGAAAAAAAAACACAAAACCCTGCCCCTATACGGCTCACACGTGGAAGCATTTTGGTCCGGGTTGGTGGCACTAACCGGGACAAAAGGTCCTCCTGCCTGGGCAAGCGGCATCGGCCACGTGGAGCCACACATGTCCCAGTTCCTGGGCGAACCGGGATTAAAGGTATAGGGCTTTAGTACCGATCCTTTAATCTCGGTTCGGCAACCGGGATAAATGGCCCTCACGAACCAGGACGAATGGGGATTTTTCTACTAGTGCGATTGAGTCAAGTTCCTATATATGCCATTGTAGTTTATCGACACATGGTTCGCCTAAGACTAGTAGCTTTCCTAGGGTCAACAAAGTTGAATGTGACTCAAGATATGGAGAAGGACCGTAGGCTTGATCATGACAAAAATTTACTGGCACTCCAATGTTAGATATACGGTGATCCATGGGAATACGATGCACTGGGAAATGAGGCAAAGCGATTGTTGGGCACCGACGAGGCATCTGCCCCGGGTGGACGCGACGTGTGTTCGTCGTGTAGGCAAGACTGTGATGACGCGTAGGCGACAACGACGCGGCAAGCGTGTGCACACAGTTATGCTTATCCACTCGTGCGCGGCACTTTACATAGCACACACAGTTTGTCATAATGATAATAAACAGTGTGCCGAACTTCACAGTAGAGCACACATTTCTCACCACACCATGTGCGTTGGGACAAGTTAATTCCCTCACAACTACCTCCGCTGCAATCACATGCCTTCTTCCTCCTTCCTTGCTGCCTCCAAATCCTCCTTCTCGCCCACCTCCGCTACTCTTCAAACAACTAATGACCTCCGAAAGTCAAATTGTGATCGCGCAGGCGGACGTAGCCACTACCATTGCCGAGCGCGACGCAGATGCCCCAATAGCACGCATGGATGGGAAGCGGTTATGGTGGCGCGTGCAGAAGAGGTCACATTCGTCGATCACACGGTCGAGGTAGTTGCCGGTGCCCAGTTTCCTGCTCTGCATTTCTAATGCTGAAATGTCTACCTGCTAGCTTGTTGTGGTATGCTTTTCACTTTAAAATGGTAGAATCCCAGTTTGATTTATTTTACGCATCAATGCTCTGAGACAAGTGACCACGAGAAAAGTCTAGACAAACGTCCTTACTACTGGAGTTCATGACAGCTACTGCCAATTATCACTGTCCACTGCAGTCATGGCAACTTCAAAGCATGTGCAAACATGCCAACCAGCAGCAGCCGTGCATGCTCAAGGCAGAGCCTGTGGCTAAAGAATTTCTGTGAGAATGCAAAATAAGGCCCGCTCCAACCTGCTTGCCAAAGCACGGGTGCAGCTGTAAGGGCAACCGAGCAACAAAAGAGCTTGAAATTAATTCTACGAAAGGACTTGAAATTAATTCTGTCCGCCTCGATCTGGAAAGCTACAGGGGACAAGAGGAACAAGTACTCAGCGATCGTGGCTTAGTTCCCCGATCAACGTATTCGTGCTTTGATGGCGGCTGTTGCTATTGCTACCTCGACAAGCCCCACATTTGGCTCCTGAATGTTGTGCTCGGTAGTCTGAACGTGCAAGCGAGCTGTTTCTGGGCAATATGTAGGCATTAAGCAAGCTGTTTTGATCCAGATTTGTTAAGGGGAACTACAGGTGCAGTCATTCGTGATAAAAAAAGGAAACTTCATCGCCGCGTGTAATGCACGTTTGGATATGGTCCAAGATGTTCTTTCGGCTGAGGCTCTCGCTCTCAAGCATGGTTTGTTCTTAGCTGAATCCATGGGTTGTAATAGAGCTGTTATGAGTTCTGGTAATAGTGAATTCATAAAAAATATGATGAATGAGAGGCCTCCTACGGTATTGCTGCAGCGATTCTTCATGATTGCTTTTCTATGGAGCCAGATTTTGTTAGGGTCAAGTATGAGCATGCGAATAGGGAAACGAATTATGTAGCTCATGAACTAGCCCGGTTAGCTAAGTTCCAGGCCAGTAGGGTCTGGTTGGATGATCCTCCCCCTCTATTGTACCTCTCATGATGAACAATGTAACATTACTATCTATTAAATAAAGAGGTCTTTTTGAGGTAAAAAAAGCAAGTTGTTTTCTCAACAACACGCAATCTTTGGTGTATTGGAGTTTCTTCCGAAGCCGTAATCTCCTTCCACTTATTATTGTTCTGTAATAGGATCCACAGATAAATCAAGACCTATTAGTTGGTGTTCTGGAAATAGTACTGAATAAGAGCAGATGTCTCTGCATTAAGAACGCCCTTCTGTACTCAATAGAATTGATCATTGTAAACTTTAAGTTGGACAATTCAGTACATTTATGTGATTATGCCATGATGGATTCTTGTCATGGTCGCAATGTTGCAGATGCTAAGTTAGAACAACAAAAGTAGCTGGTAAGCTCACACTTTTAAAATGTGGTAGTTGCAGACTGCTTGGTGCAGGCGACCAAATACTCCATGGTGGTCACCAAAACTGAGTTAAAACTAGCCCATGCCTGTCCTGAGCAACGCTAGCTAAGCTGGTGTTGGGTGAGGAACTGGTGCATGCAATGTAATAACCATGAAGAGGCGGAGCCAAAGAAATCCTGCTAAAGAAAACTGTAGATAATATAAATCCATTTGTAAAATATTCGATGCCACAACTGACCTTTCATTTCCCAATGTCTCCCGTGTCTATATTGAAATGTGGCTTCCCTCCCTTATAGAGAAGTAAGAGCTCATTCCAAATGTCTTTTGTTCCCTAATTCACACTCTTATGAAGGTGAGCTGGGAGTGATTAGGTGGCAAAGGAGCGGAGTTATAATGCAACTAGAGGATCACTTTGCTAATGTGCATGCTTCACTACACCTTGAAATTGCATGCGATGGAAGGATAACAAATGGAAAGTAAAACTAGCTAGAATCTAGAGGCTAGGAAGGTGTGAGGGAAAGCACTAGGCAGTAGTAGGGGATCGTGAGGTGATAGAGTCATGTACAGTAGGGTATACATATATGCTCAATTCTCAAACACCAACGGAGTACAACTCCATTTAGTATTGTTTCACTTGTCATTCAACCAATATCAAACCTTGTTGATGAAACCGCCTCTTCTGTTTTCCTTTATTTCGTAGGACAATGTCATTGATTCTTCCATGCATTTCTACACTCGTAATGCTTCATTTCTTTTGAAATGGTTCATGTGGGGGCAGTGGCGGAGCTTGAGCACAATTTAAGACTGGCCATGACTTGAAAGGGAACAAATTAGTAGGGAAGGAGGGGCTACTGTGGTTGAAACACTAGTTTCGCCTGAAATATAGCATGATTGTCAATTAATTCACAAATTAAGGGTAGGCCATAGCTCATGTTGGCTACATCTAGCTCGGGCTGTGTGGGTGTGGGGGTAAGTATATGATTGACCCTTTAGATCATTTTATTTTCTGAAAACCATGAAATATTCAGAGCATCCAGTTTCTTAGAATAAGAAAATGACCACATTTATTAAACTCTCTCAGGCCATTTTAGAAAAACTAGCTGACCGTTGTTTGATGACAAAGAACAATAAGGATATTTAGGGGATATTAGCAGGGTTCCGCATATAGTCATATTGCATTATATGAATTGACATTGCAAATACTCCCTCCGATCCATAATAATTATCATGGTTTTAGTTCAAATTTTAATTAAAACCACGGCAATTATTATGGATTGGAGGAAGTACCGTCTTTTAAGTGTGAAACCCAACTTGAGTTATACCAACAGAAAATATAGCATTTGATATTTTGAATCGTAATACTTTTTGTGATATAACTCGTTTTATGTTGGTCAATTTTTTTATCTAGGGGTACATGTGGACCTTTTAAACCATAAAGGATGTGGTATATTGCGTCACATCTCGCTTCCTAGTATTCACTGTAGTATACATTACAACACGGATAGGATATCACAGAGCTAAACATGTAGATGTTTTTCCAAGGTGTTCTTCCCTTGCAACTACCTACAAAAGGGAAGCTAGAACTTAGAACCAAGACATGAATCCCTCGGACAAGTGCAGAAAGCTAGAGCAAGGCATGAAGACATACAGCTCGAGTGACTAATTAGCCACAAGCATTTGGTAAATAACTGTATAGACTGTCATTTCCATCACTAAGATGTTGTAACAACGGACTAGAAACTCCTATTAGCAACAGGACAATTACTGTCTGTAAACACAACACCGATAGATAGTTAGATACGCTGCCATCATCCCAACAGTGGAAGAAGAACATGTAGGAACCAGCCAAGTAGCCAACAACATCTCACAGAAACACATATTCAAAGTCGGAATAAAGCTTCACATCAATTAGTTATCTTTTGTATGGGGGCAAGTCGAAATTCTGATCAATTAGAACTACAACTTGAACAAAAAACGTGAAAATGGGTCCAGTAGACCAGTACACTTGGCCACGAGGGCGGACTGAAAGAAAGGAGTGCCGTGAATAATTTTCCTGGCGGTCTCAGCCTGTTACCAGCAGCAGCACTGACCTTGTCTTTTCCTTTTCCAGATTTGAGGTTTCTCAGCTAGATTATTTCTCCTAAAGCCTACCTACATTTAATTCAAGCGAAAACTGTCGGTGAGATCTAGATTGATGGATGTTGCTGAAGGCTGATAACCCGCAGTGTTAAGATCCAATCTCTCTATATTGATTCTCCAATTGGTTCTTCGTGTGGGTTGTACATGCCCTGCAGGATAGATGGATCTTCTAAATTCTCGAAAATGTATCCGTTGAGAAACACATACTACGTCAGTGGCCCTGTCGAGATAGTATCTTCGTGTGGGTTGTACATGCCCTGCAGGATAGTTGGCCCTGTCGAGATTAACTGCAAAGCTCACCCCACCGAACTTCACTTCCTACCAATTCCGTCTAATTGCTTTTGGCCAGGACGCACAAGTACACCGTAGCTAGCTGGCTGGACGCTATTTTTTTGGTTAGAAACACAATGCACCCCATTGGTAATTAGGAAGGGGACACAGGGACGGTGTGGCAGCGCGACAGCGAATGACGACAAGCTGGCAACATGGTGGCGCAGCATCCGGGGGACGAGCCCGCACAGTCGGGCACGGGTTGAGGTGCTGCCAAGCAGCGAATGTGACAGGGGAGGCGGGGACAGCAGCGGGCCGGCCGCCGGTCGGTGGTAGATGGCCGAGGCAACGGCGCAAAGATTGGTTTCATACGTCACGCCATCTGGTCGCGTGCGTCCCATGATGCGTGCGTTATAGTTAGGCCGGAGATCACCATCAGAACTAGTGTGGCTGTCGCGCCCCTATGCGGGATCCAGGGCCTGCTCGATGCGCTCGTCCTCGCCGTCAGGATCCAGGGAGGAAGATTACATTGGTCAGATGTATGTTTTTACATGACACTTGAATTTCTCTGTTTGCTATGAACAAAAGATGCTAGCGTCATCATGTGTTGGAAATCGAAGTCTTAATCTCTCTTTTAGTCTTGCTCGTGTTGATGCTAGGCATGCTAAATACAAAAAAAAAGTCAAACAGTTGATCATTGCAGATTTGATTAGGAGGGTTTCTTTGAATCACCGCTCATATATGAGGGTATTGGAGCGACATGACCTTCTAAATTCTATCACCTCCTTCCTCAAAATTTGGTGGTCCTCAATATTTTTTAGCAAATTTGCCAAGTAAGAGCCTTTCTAAACAGGAGGTATCCCACTAGTTAATTGCCACTTCAATTCAGGGCCAAACTGTGTTCTTTGTCTATTAAGGGTCTTGGAAACAAGACCAGCTATCCCTCTGCCAATTATTAGTTGATATCATCTGGAGCACACAGAACAATGTTGATGACATGATTCAGCTGGCAAAAAAATTTCTTTCTTATCGAGAATGTCTACCGATTAGGGTCTTGTTTTTCAGAGGTGCCACAAAGTACCCCATACATCCATTGTAAATGCATCTGATGCCTTAAAATAGATGAATCACAAGAGGTCGATGGGAGGCGCCAATCTATCAAGGTAGCCAGGCCAACCCAGGCCTCCAGCCAAATCACTTGCAGGCAATTTGCTTTCTTCTTGCCTTCTTATCTTCAGGACGACTACAACCTTGTCACGGACATCAAAAGTTTGAAGCATGTCCAATCGTGCCAACCTACATCAGTCAATGCTCGTTACGTGCTCAAGAAATTTTCAGAACAGGGCTTAAGATCGCCCGAGTCAATCAGCTCGCCACATAGATGCTTTAGTGGCTGCTTCTGCTACGACTACATAGAGGAGCCCAACGTGTTGCTCAGGTTCCACATGCTCTGTGTTGCTCAGGATCAACATGCTCTCCAACTGTGATAGGTGTTCCTTCTCCCTGGATCGACAAATTCTCATGTAAAATGGAGTGGTAGTGCGCTTAGACCATGAACAGTACTCCCAGGGACCATCATGAAGAAACCTTGAGAAAGAAGGCCTTTGTCATATTGAATCCCTTTGTAGAATATCGTATGCCACAACTAATACCTCCTTTGCCCATGCCCCATGGATTAAGGTTCAAATCACCCCCACCCCCATTTCAAAGGCCGTTGATCCCCTAATGCACACTCGGTCCAGATGTATATGAGGGTGAGTTGTGAGTCACGAGGAGCTGATGGAGTCAGCCACATATGTGGATTTAAATATGCTATAAGTTCTGGCACACGCACATGGTAAAAGTCCATTCAATCAGGTCCAATTGGTCATTCTCAACCAAAATCAATCAAACCTATTGCATGCAACAACTGTTAAATAAATGAACGTGACAGACGTACGTAGCAGGAGATTTACACATGAGGAGATGGACTAGATAAGCTAGGTAGTTAGCTGAATATCTTGATCTCTTTTATCTCTTGTAACCATCTTATCTCTCCTCCAAGTTATACTCTCCTATAAAATCTTCAACAATCTATGCAATGTTCAGGGAGGTGCACCCCTACCTATTAACGTGAAGGGCGTCGCTTCCTATTGAGGCAAGATGCTTTCCGCCATCACACAGGGTAATCAGAGCCTCAGAGCTCTCCTGCTCCATTAGCGATCCAGAAACTCCAGCCATGTCTTCCTCTGGTTCCTCCCAGCCAAACAACCTCTCCAAAGAGGTGCTCGTGCAGGTGACCGCGATCACCACAGGGCACGCGCTCTAGCCCACGCTCACGGGTCAACATGGCAACAGGGACGAAACCCACCGGGTTTTGCCTGTCCAAACCCATCCCCACGAGAA
This sequence comes from Triticum aestivum, assembly GCF_018294505.1. Lineage (NCBI taxonomy): Eukaryota > Viridiplantae > Streptophyta > Magnoliopsida > Poales > Poaceae > Triticum > Triticum aestivum. The sequence goes on from NC_057810.1 coordinate 38,988,177, forward strand.
AACCGCAAACCCGTCCCCGTCCCCATCACTGTGCACGGGGCTAGTTTTTTGCCCGTCCCCTGAACCCATTGGGTTTTCTAAACCCAAAGGGAACCCACAGGGAAATTGGCATATTTAAGCAAACATAGTAGCAACAAATAATAGTATTTCAGCAGTAAAAAGAGCATATTTCAGTAGCATAACTTGAGCAAATTTCAGCACAACACAATAGTACATGGTTCAACAACTACAAGGAGAATATTTCAGCAGCATAACTTGAGCAAAAAGAGCAATAACAACAGCTACAAGGAGCATTTTTCAGCACAATACAATACCCCATTCCAGCAACAAAGATAGGCATATTTCGACAACAAACAGGGGCATATTTTGCCAGTATTGTCGGGTTTCGGGTTCGGGGACTACCGAAACGGGTGTGAACCCACTAAACATGTCAGGTTGTATAATGTGCCCAGCAACAATCCCGCGGGGATGAAAAGACGCCCATCTCTGTCCCCTAATAGGGTAAAAACCCAGGGGATGCGGGTTTGGGGACCCCATTGCCATCTTGACTCACGGGCATGTTCTCGCCCCAGTCTCTCAGCCGTGTCAACAACAACCGCACGGCTCTGGTGAGTGCGCAGAAGGGCACCCAGTCGGTGGCCACCTTCCTCGCGCACATGCGCGGCCTCACCGATGAGCTGGCCGCCGCCGACAAGCCCCTGCAGGACGACGAAATCATCTCCTACATCCTCAACAGTCTAGACATGGAGTACCAACCTCTAGTCTCGGCACTCGACGCCTGCACCACCCTGGTCTCCCTCACGAATTATTCGTGATGCTCAGCAACTTCGCTCAACGGGTGGCCATGTTCTAGGGATTGGCGGCATCAAGTCGTCTGCAAACGCCGGGACTCGCGGCCGTGGTGGCTATTCCTCTCGCCGCCGTGGTCCTCCTCGCTCCTAGGGCAAGCAGGGAGGCGGAGGCAACACCAACAGCTCCAACTCCCGTAGTGGGCGCTCCACTTCCACCAACAACAGGGGTCGTTGCGGCAGGTCCAACACGAAGCTACAGTTGCTTTTATGGATCTTAAGTTCCTTTATGATTCATACATCTCTTTATTTCTACATCTCTTATCTAGCTCTGTAATCCAACTTGTATTGTGAATGACAATGAGCTCATAAAGCGGGTGTTTATCTCAAATTCATTGAAGTGAATATTATAGCTATGGATCTGTGGCTAGAATCTTGAATGTTGATTCTCCATTCTGCATGTATTGCCAGTGTTTTTCTTTTAGTCCCCATACTCGATGCTTTCTTCCGGTACTCCTGAATATCTACACTCTGAGCATTGCATATTGCTACGACACCGAGTAGAAGGTGTCATGGACTGAGAGGTATCAGGTATACGGAGGTCCATGGGCTGGTGTGTCAGACCTGTATCGGCCATCCCATGTGCGTGTAGTTTGGTCGTACAGTACTTAGCCTGAGAGAGAGAACCGAGGAAGGGCATCGATTATCTTCAGAGTCCAGACTGTATCCTCTTCCTACCTGCTCCCTGTTCTTCCCCTTTCTCAGAACAGAGACCAAGCCGTTCTCTGTAGACTGTAGTACAGCTGGACTGGATCCAACTGCCTTTGCGTGACGCAAGGATTGTCAGCAAGGTCTTAGCACACATATTGGGCAGGTAATCAGGATTCAAGATGGTGATGAGGAGATGCTGGAACATGGTGCGGTGACACCAATGCTAGATGTCAGACCGGTGTGTGGGGGAATGGATATGACGTTGATTGAGGTTGTGCAGCGACTGGACAGTTGATCACAGGTTGGTCAGCAATACGGTAATTGTAACTTGTGGTATGTTTGTCTGTAATATGGTCGTCTAACATTGGCATGGAGTTCATCTTGCGTGGCTTAATCTGACAATGATCGGTGCGTCCATCGGATGGGATATCAAGAGCAGTAACTAGCATTTAGTTTCTGCACAACCAGTAGATTAATTATGACTGTCGGAGTGATTGTGATCTTGCTGTATGCCTGCCCCATCACATGTGGCATGAATAAAGGGAGGAATCATTTTTGTGCTACTTGTTTGTTGTGTAGCTAAGACGATCTGATTATGCTGCTATTTTCTTACACGGTGAAGATACTCTAGTTCTGTTAGCGCTGTGTTAATTTGTTCTTTCAATGTACTCTGCCTCTGTAAATAAAGCTTACAACTTGATTTCAATGATCATCCACAAATCGCGATGCTCGACTTCATTCACTCTATAAATGGGTTTGTTATAAGGAGTAAAATGAGCTTAATCTACGTGCTCATATTTGGTCCATCACAATCACTAAACCGATCCCTGGAGAAGGGAGCACAAACCATACCAAGCAAATTGAGCATGTATGTCTTCTCCATTTTCTTAGGGTGGATAGGGAAGGAGTGATGTCAAGAATTATGTGTTGGATACTTGGGCTACTGCAGATCAGAGTGTGGTGCATTTATTATACTCTGCCTCCAACAGTGTAAAGATGCCCAATACGTAGTATTCTTTGGCAGTACAGCTAAGAGATATACTTTTCATAGATAGAAAAAAAACTGGATGATAGGTAATAGTACAGTCATTCAAGTCTAAGACCACCTAGTGGTTGAGCCGTGTTCCTATATATGTCAGTAGCTATCATCCCGTGGTTTTCCTAAGCTAGTATAGATTTCCTGTCAACAAAGACACGGTGATATCACCAAATGTGACCGAATATATGAAAGGACGCTTGATTGGGGGAGCGATTGTGACAAAGATTAAGTGCCACTAGATTGTATGTACATACTGATGCGTGAGAATATGATGCACCGGGAATTGATGCAGAGCAATTGTTTGATCGGGCATCCGCACCAGTGATATAGGACGTATGGCATACACCTTGAGCGCGTCATCCTAGCTACATTAGTAGAATGTTTGCCTTAGGTACTATACTACGTCTGCTAGCTTTACTCTCCAGTGTTTCTTTTTCACATGAAAAAATAGATAAATTTGTGGGGTCTCGGCAGAATGAAAAATAATGAGTGTTCACAAATTATTTGCTAACTCTCACTAATTCCGTATTTTTTCTAGAATACTTCTGATCCTTTTTTCATTTATCTAAATTTTCAGGTTTTCCCCTATTCCTAAAATCCCCATGCTTTGTATTACTTTTTTTATTTTATTATTTCAAACAGTTCTAATTTTCTTTATTAAAAATATTAATACTGATATTCAATGAGTTGGCCAAGCGAAATCACCGCCACATTGTAGGCCAGATCTCTATGGACGGGTAGAGAGACCAAATCTATTGGATTTGAAACTTTTAAGGTCAAGTTTGTTAGTTTAGAGACCAAATTTAAACATAAAAATAGTCGATGGCTCAAGAATAAGCTACTTCCTCAACTAATTGTATTTCCGTGATGCGGATTTCAGGTCCTAAATAAATAATAGATATGTAGTAAACCAAGAGTTCATTGGTGGGAGGGGATTTATTGATAAACCGTCTTCCACCTATAGCGATTATACAACAACGGTTGTCTTCTGCGGGTAGGAATGTTATCATTAGTTCATGAAGAGCCCATGGATGCAACTGGAAGGGAATCCAGTGTGTCGAGGATTGGAGATGGCCCTCATTCAGGTTGTGCTGCTCCTCGGCAGTTTACTGCAGGTTGGTCAGAAATGGGGTGCTTTTTGGCTCTGTTTGTTCTGTAATGTGGTTGTCTGGAATTAAACTGGAGCCAATCTCTGTGTGCTGTGGGTTTATATATAGGTGTGTCTGCCTGCAGGATAAGATGGTGAGAGCATTAACGGCCTTAGGTTAATTAAGACCATGTAAGAAGCCACAGTGATTGTGATCTTGTTGCCTCACATTACTGTAGCTGTTGTTGCTATAAGCATGTATGAATGACTGGTGAAGTACTATTTAGGAATCTAGGAGAAATGCCAAGGAACTAGCTGTTAGTTTAGCTGCACACAGGAACAACTCGATCATACTCAGCAGAGGATACTGTGCAAAAGATGGAGCTGGAAAAAAGCTTCGAAAATAGACAGTTTTGAGCACCGATTTTTTTGTCCATAACACCACTGATGTGATCTTGTCATAAAAAATTTCACGGACCTAGAACATTTGGGAATCTTTACTGTCCAAAAATGCTAGAGTGCTGCAAATGGACAGTAGGCCACAGGCTGGTCAGCAATAGGTTAGTTGTAACTTGTGGCTCTGTTTGTTTGTAAAATGGTCGTCTAACATTAGCATGGAGTTCATCTTGCTTGGCTTGATCTGACAATGTCGGTGCGTCTGTCAGATAAGGTAGCAAGAGCCATAACGAACATTTAGTTTTTCTACAGTTAGTAGATTAATTTAGACTTGTAGAGGATTGTGATGTTGTTGAATGGAACTAGTCAGGTACAATAAGATAATTGAAAGGTACTGATCTACTGCATGAGCAGTGACAAAAGGAAATTAGTTTGTTTGTGCTACTTGTTTGCGTGATGTGCTTCCTGTGTAAATAAAGCTTGCATATTGCTGTCAGTAAACATGGGTTATTGTACCCCGCAAAAAAAACATGGGCTTAATCGACATGTACTATGCTAGTGTTTAATTAAGCATGGGGACGGCAGTGGCAAGGCTTGGGATCTGTTGGTTACAGTATGATGTATTGACAAATGGTTGCCCTGGTTGGATCATTGAGCGACTACTTATGAAATCATGTAGTATTTATACTCTGTTTCTGAAAAAGTACAGACGTCCAAGCGCAGTTAATGGAATTATTCTTTGGTAATATTTACAACTAGGAGATTTGGTTTTCACCAAGATATAAAAAACACGCCGGATGATTGGTAATGCATTCAAGTCTAAGGCCATCGGGTGGTTGAACCGCGTGCCTATATATGTCAGTGGCTATCGAGGTGTGGTTCACCTAAAAGACTAGTCGCTTTCCCAGTGTAAACAAAGGCACAACAAACCGTCGAATGTGACCGAAAGATTTAGCGGCGTTGGATTGTATGTTTATGCAGCATTGGAATGTGATGCACTGGGAATTGACGCAAAGCAAGCGTATGAAGTCTCTGAACTAGCAGTTGGTTATAACTGGAGCTGATCTAGCTTGAGCAATGATAGCTCAAGATTTTCCGTACTTTATAAAACGGAGCATCAGAGGATGTTGTTACTAGGCCTAGGGCTATAACCATAGGCCTATCTCCGCCACTGAGTGTGTACCTAGGCATTTGCACAACTGGTCGACTACGACACAGACCTTGCGCACGTCATGCTAGCTATATTGCTAGAACCTTTGCCATAGGTGCCATGCTGCATTGGCTATGAAATTCCCAGTTGCGTTTTTTAAATGCAAAAAATATTAATTTGTGATGTATCATGAAAAAGAAAAATTATGAGTGCTCATCAATCATTTGCGAGCTCTCACTATTTCCCTAATTTTTGTAGAGTACTTTTGGTCATTTTTTTCATTTATCTAAAATTTCAGGTATTTGCCAAATCCTAAAATCATCGTATTTTGTAGGACTTTTTGTTTTTTATTTCATTTTTTATTTCCTTCATTAAAAATATATATTATTATGGTTATTCAATTAGGTATGTCTACATTTTTTCTTTTTTAAAGTATGCTCGTTTTTTAGTTGACCGAGTTGGCCATGCGAAATCACCACTACATTGTCGGTAAAATATCTATGAATGGCTATAGATAAGAAATATATGATTTCAAAAATTTAAGTTCTGTTAGTCTGTTTTTTTTTAATTTATCGACCAAATTAAAACTTAGATAATAGTTTAGGGCTCAAGAATAAGCTGCTTTCTAGGATGGTCGACCCAACTCTCCACCTTCATCTATATATATTTTGCCTAGGATGGTCGGCCACTTGTTGAAAGCACAGAGAGGAAATCATGAGATTTTTCTACAACGGGCAACAAAAATATAAGTCCCATCAATAATTTTCGGCTATTGACCTAATTTCTGGTGGTCAGTAAGGATTGAGGAGGCGGATTCAACCCGTTGAGACCTAATTTCTTAGTTGTAGCTATTGATCTGTGCTTACCTATGGTCCTGCCAGGAGGCGGTAGGGGCAGCCGGCCAAACCTGAAAGTCCTGCTGTTGGATTCGTTAGTCGCGTACCTGGAAGCCGTGATACTATGAAAAGGACAATGGTTGGATTAGCTGGAGTCCTACGGTGTGGCTAGGGGGGGGGGGGGGGGGTGTCTAGAGAGACACATGGAGAGGCTAGGGGCGTCGGAGCAATATTGTCGCTTTGGTCGTTGGATAATGCATAGTGTTAATTTACGTACCAGATTGAATCCGAACTCATGTGTGCCATGGACAGTTTATTTTATTTTTTGGTAAAATTCCACGGATAGGTTTGTTGGTAGAGGCCATACAAAGTCCAACTTTGAAAGGATTGGGTGGGTTTTCTTTTTTTTGGGGGGGGGGGGGGGGGGGGGGGGGGATGTGTGGTTTAAATCTACACCGTAATAATTTGGTCCCACCAGATAAATGGGTCCTATTTTTCTAATTACAGTGGCAATTTGTAGGGAGTCTATAATTAGTAGAAGTATAAGTATAAAATAGGTAGATATAGATATAGATGTTTTGTTATCATATCCATTTTTTTCATCCCTAATGGTAAATCAACCAACACAATGAAAGTGTTTTGTTGTTGCCCTGGTATGCATCTACTACTTTGTCCTGCTTAATGTGGTAACAATATTTGGTGTAAATGACCACGACAACTAGCATGTGAATTTTTGTTGAAGGAATAATGTGTAGGCCACACACTATGTCCATTCACAAATATATAAATAACTAGTTTCGGATGCAGCAAATCATATGTAGTTGCTAGAGGGATACTGGCCAAGTGTAGGAGGAGAGCAAAAATGATGAGGATGATGGGTGTCATTGGCGGTCAAATGACGTAACCTCTAAGGAATGAGATGCATTGGGAATGTGGTTTGGAGAATGACAATGGACTCAGTTCTAGAGTCGTGTTCTAGAGCTACATCAGTAAGCACTCAAACCGACTGCACACATTCTAATTGTTGCAATTTGGTCTACAGAATGATTAGCATGAGATTTGCAAAAAGTGGTGTATGAGCTGTACCAATTACGTGCTGATGGTTTACTACGTACTCTTTCATTGCAGTGCACCCTGCTTATCTTGAACTATCTCCACCAATGGATTCTCGTGAGGCAGTAGCGCGACGACCCTATATATATATATATATATATATATATATATATATATATATATATATATATATATATATATATATATATATATATATATATATATATATATATATATATATATATTATATAGGGTCGCGCTATTCGTCATCCAGGGTGAAGAATTGTTATTCCTCACCCAGCCGATTTGTGAACAGTGGGTCGCATACAATGTAAAATTACGGTCAAGTGGTGAAAGAAACAGACCCACGTCCCAGCCAACGGAAGAAAGCGTGGATGAAACGTAAGATTACCTGCACGATACCGAGCAGCCGTGCGGTGTGGGAACACTTTCCAGTAGGCAGCACTGGCCACGTATGTTAGTGCTTTTTTTTTATAATCCGCTGCCTATGGTAATTTGTTAGTACATATGCGGCACAACTTTCATTTGACTGCATATGTTTCCAGTACTTCTGGAGTATCATACAAACAGTACATCTCGTAGTATGAAAGATTAGTGTTAAATCCAAATTTTCTGATTTCTGTAAATGTTTCAGTAGTAGTAAGAACATTTAATACAAAAAAGCTATAGTATTGGTTCATGGATCTATGCTACTCCCCCCGTCCTGAAATACTTGTCGGATGCATAAAAGTGGATGTATCTAAAACTAAAATATGTCTAGATACATCCATTCTTCCGACAAGTATTTTCGGACGGAGGGAGTACTTGAGAACACGTATACATCTATGCTACATATGTCAGCATGGATTAGCATTACGAACTTAGCTAGCACAAAGGGCTAGATGGTGAAGTACAAATTATATAGATTTTGTACTTCACAATAATTGCCAATTACAGAACGAACACAATCCCGGGAGCTTACAAGCAGGATGGTGATGTTAGTTACAAACTCTTTAGACAAGATGCCAAATTGAGGTGACCTTTGTTGTAGGACGGGAGAGGAGAGGACGTACAAGAGAGGCTGCAGATCTTGTCCATCAATTTTTACCACATACAACACTAGTACACAAATAAAACTAGTTCTATGGAGATGCAAAGTACTCCCTTTGTAAACTAATATAAGAGCGTTTAGATCACTAAAATAGTGATCTAAACACTCTTATATTAGTTTACAGAGGGAGTAGTAACTATAATCCAAAACGATGTCCTCCAGCTCAGCACACTCCTGTCTGACCAAAGAACCTTCATCAGCCGCTTGTTGTGCCTCAGAAATCCCCTCTCCTCTTCTCCTATCGTTGTGGGACCATCTTCACTATCAGATCCAGCCACCTCTTTATCAGCTTAAATAGAACATGCTAGTTCGCCAATGGCCTTCCTAATTCAGGTGCTATCAACAGTTTCCTTGTTGCTACCAGGACTCGATTTGAGCAATGAACTTTGGCCAATCTTTACACATATTTTACTTAGTCAAGGCAGGATGCTGAAACAAACAGAAAACCATATTATTTTCAGTGAGAAAGAACCAAAAAATGCCTTAACTTTCATGGTAAAGAATCCAACAATTTGGTGTAATCCAGGTACAATGCAGCTATACATATGATTTCATCACAAAACTCATATGCAATGCATGGATCTACTTGTACGAATCACAAAATAGATATGCGATACATGGATGTACTTGTACGAATCACAAAACTGATATGCAATACATGGATCTTCTTGTACGAATTCAGTATGGCTGGGAGTATGTACTATGGACACATGAACTTTACATATACATACCATAACATGTACAAAAGGCGAAACAGCTTTAACTGAAAATAAAAGACAATTGTTGTGCTAACAGTTAAAAGTTATACTCCCTCCGTCCGGAAATACTTGTCATCAAAATGAATAACAAGTAATTTCGGACGGAGGGAGTACAATATGTAGAGCAACAAAACTAAACAGTGTGATAATAAAAAAATGGAGAAAATAAAAAACTCCAAAGTACCTTGCCAATGGAAAACACGGAGCACTAAATAAACGGCAGGGGGCTCCTCTCCAAATTGTATGCGTATATCTTAGAGCATAGATTAGAGCAACAAATTTGTATATCCACCAAAACCTTTTAGCTCCAAGCAGACCCCAAACGTTTAGTAGGCTCTGAAGAAGCTCCACCAATGTGCTCGATTGAAGCTACCTGCATAATAAACACAGAGGATCAAGGAAATGAAGGCAATATATGTACATATCTAGGAAAAAATAATTGCGGTCTTCTATCCAAAAAATATTTCTAGTGCAGTTCAAGCTAACAATTTATTCGTAAGCACTTTCCGTGCTACTTTGCCCAACCAGTCACTGTAAAGATGTATAACTCCGCACACAGGGAATATATGCTATTTATCTCATGTCAACTTGCATAACTCTTACAGGGAATTATAATACTCCCTCCGATCCATATTAGTCGCTCAAATGGACGTATCTAGACGTATTATAGTGCTAGATACATCCGTTTGAGCGACAAGTAATATGAAACGGAGGGAGTACAAGCTAACTACCTCTAATGCCAAATGCACATAGGCAATATAAGCTATCTAGTTCAATAATAAATAGTGTACAAATTTTGGTGACAGGGAGCATATAAGGAAGTTTTCTACAAATTACGGCATGCAAGAGAAGTGTACAATGGGAAGCATGGCAGCGCAAAAATATACATGCTCTTATCTTATATGCTCGAGAACTTGAAAATATATAATAGAAGTATGCACTCGAGGGATTTTATTGCGAAGTACAAATTGTATATAATACTATATGCTTGAAAGAATAACAATTTTTTTTAGAAATTCCACCAGAAGATGTATTATTAGAATTGGCAATTTTCAGTTAGAAATATCATAGTGCAATCTGATATACGGATTAGATACTCAATAAAAATTTAACTGTCAAAGTATTATGCCAAAAATGTTAATGCACATGCTACATCCTTTCCACTCCCAAACTCTATTCACCAATGACCACAATTGAATGAACATATTTTAACTTGAAAAAGGTTCTAATAGGCACACACACACACACACACATATAACACGCATGTCTATTTATCCGTATTGATTATTTGGGCAAACACAACAATACAAAATCACCTATCTCCACACATCCATGGCGAAGGTATTGTCATGTGTGGTTAATAATATCATTATTTTCGACTAGGACTGTACACAACAACGCAACAAAAGGGAGCATGAAAATAGGCAGACCCTGGTATAAAATAGCAAAAGAGAAATGAAGCATAATGCAATTAGCAGTCCCCCTTCAAAAATTAATATCAAAATATATAAAATGATTAAATGAGCATCATCCACAGTAGCACAAAGATTAAGTAGAAGCATCTCTAATTGATGCCCAGGTTACTATTCTCTCATCACTTCTAGCAATAGCGCAAAAGGTAAGACATCTTCCAAATTATCAATTAGTGTTGTGAAAAATATAAGAACAAATCTTAGGCAACACATGCCAATTTCACAACACTTTTGTTATTTAAATCTCATTTTACATGCTGGTGATTATCATTCTGGCCACCACAGTAATAACGGCCATTACCTGCGAATTTTTTTTACATCATGGTCAGATTGCTAACTTGTCCAAGCAGGTATGGACTTTCATAGAACCGGATCAACACTTTTGATCTGTAACTCTAGGTGTGAAGAACATATCACAACAGGAACCTAAAAATAATTACATCCGGCAGAAAAATGTCATCATGGCCCAATAAAAAGTTGGCCGGTGCCAAACATACATAAAAGGCCAAGACTTATTACATCAGTTAAGATAAAGTTAATATGAGCAGCAAGAATAACTTCACAGGACCAGAAATTTAAATCTACAGTGAAATCAAAAGTGATAGCAACTATATAAAGGCACTGCGGTCAAATAAGAAAATGTTAAGAGCAGAAACCTCATTTATTCCCAGCTTTTCCTGTCTTGGTGTTCTTCCATGAGAACTGGGCCTGGCAAAGCATTTAAAACCATGAGTCAATTAAGAGAAAGGTATGTTGTGGCCAAAACATGTAAAAGTGTCAATTCTGTTGTGCAGTGATCAGTACTTTGTGAGCTTCCCTCGTTTCCTACATTGTGAATTTTCCAATTCTGTTACCTGGAAGATGAAACACGGTCATAGACATTTGACGTAAATAATATTTGCCCATTCTTTGTATTAGCTCTAACTTCTAAATAGGAATGATACAACAGTGCAAGCATACATCCATGTGCTAGTCATACTAAATTCTCACGGAAAGTTCCCCCAATAACACTATATATGTTTCCTGGAAAAGCTGTAAGGCCCATACGTATGCTTCAGTAGTATAAAAATTCATCTAAATCACCAATTTCTAATGGCTCATAGCTCCAGATTTGGAGAAAAAAAATGAAGGGTGGAGAAGAGGCTAAAAGACTAGAGCCTTAACCTTGTTCGGGGCTAGCGGTCGTTGAGGAAACCAACGTGCCGCAGGTGATCCGGGACGGCGGATGCAGGCACGTAGTGGTATCTTCTGGACGCCATGGTGCCGCGGTAAGTTGAGGATGGGCGTGGGAGCGGGAGAAGGCTTCACTTGCTATTCCCAGAATGTTTTTCCCGAGCAGCCAGCTGCCGAGGTTGCCTCCGAGGAATTGCGGGGATGGGCTGGGAGATAAAGGCTGGTAGAGGAGAAACACTAGGGCTCAGGAGTCAGATGTGACTCTGTTCGCATCCCTATCGCCGTCGACGAAAGCCGAGCCGCTGCTACAAAAGGGGTCATGGTTGAGCTTGCCTCCCAGATCTGAGCAGTGGTGCGGCTCCGAGTACAAAATAGAGGCCATCTGCAGTGTCGCACGCCACCGAGGCCACCCCCGGTGGTTCCCTACACCGAGGCGACAACGCAGGCCGCCGAACCCCACGGCTGCCATCCAGTCGCCGCCGGCGCCGCCAAAGATTCTGGCCGCTCGCCTCCGAAACCGCTCACCGCCCGACTATCGGCGAGCACCGCCGGTGACTTGCCGACGAGCAGCCCCCGTCACCGCGCCGCCTTTCACCTCGTGCTCTTCGCCGTCGAGAACAAAGGTTTTCCCAAAACATGAAACCATTCTAATCCGATTAGAAAATCACGGGAACGTGAGCTTAGCTATCTCCTAAACGGTTAGCAAATAAAATTACCTCGATACCAAGGTAATTTTACAACGTAATGTGGGACCAGTAAATTTACCTCGAGAAGGACAAATCTTACTGCACAGCGGCTAGTGGGACGGGATGCGATTGGAGACAACACAATTCTTGGGCTCGGTCGTTGGACTCGGGTGAAGAATTATTTATTCTACACCCTGGGTCTTAAATAGACTTTCTATATATATATATATTAATTGCCAGAAAAATTCATTGCATGGATCAGGTTTAGTTTGAAAAATCAGTTCCGTGAAAGAGGAGATCAGGATGTGCGTCATTTGCCCCCTATATTAGTAACAATAATACCGGCCTGCACTACACACTCATTCTATGGATGTACGTGTTGAGGTATATTACTCCTGCCACAAGCTGATAGCTGCACCGTCGGAGACGTAAAAGTGTCCTTGATGCATGCATCCATCTCGTTTTGTTCTCATTTGTTACAGGTGATCACAGTGAAGTCGGGAAGTCGACGGCTCTAGTACAGAGAGGAGTTGTGGTCGGCAGAGGACGAGCGGCTCGACACTAGAGATGAGTGGTGGTCGGCGACTCGACGCGTTCGGTGTAACATGCACATCAGCGACGGCGAGGGGCCGATGATTATAGTATTATAGTATATACGGATGTCAAAAAACATGCAAGATTAGCAAGTGCTTAACATCTAAAATTACTTTCTTTGAACTGGTAGCTTATTAGTACTCTTCACTTATTATTATAGATGACAACAAAGATGACAAAAAAGTATTTGTTTGTTGATTCAGATAGGAAGTGATAAGTAGTACGATGAAAGTAACTATACTACTTTCAACTATGTATATGGATTTGTACATGCTTTAATTGAAAGAATTTTATGGTCATCTAATCTATTCTTGGGGAATATATCTTTTCCAAGGGTAATGTTTTTCATATGAAAGAAGTATATTTGCTGAGTGCACTACACACTTTGGAAAATCAAAATGAAGTATGTACAAATCCGGGGGCTTTGTTAAAATCCTGTGATGTATACCCTCTCATGTAAAATCCGCGGGGGCTTAGTCAAAATGAAGTATTGTAGTATATACTCTCATGTAAAATGAAGTACATACTTTATCGGAAATCCTGTGATATATACTCCCGCACAAAAAAGAAAGAATTGTACATCCTCACAAATAATATACCAGTATATACTTCTTCAGAAATAATGCAGGATATACTCATGAAAATGAAGTACGTACGTATTCACTTATGATGTAGCACACACGCTCATATAAAAGAAGGGGGTATATTATGGGATGGAGGTAGTATATTTTCTCCTATAAACCGATGGAAATGCAGTATATACTTTCTCACACCAGATGGTATATGGTCTTCAATTAAAAGATAGTGTTTATACTTTGCCATAGAAAAATAGAGTATCATAAAAGATGTATGTACTCTTGTACGATCGGCACAAAAGACATATACTGCAGTCCCGACGTAACGTTTATACTACTTCAATTTGTAGCATGCTCTCTGCACGGGTGGAAAACAAATCAAGTTCCGAGTTTCTAGTAGTTGTCATGCATGCGGTAGAGTTAGTTAGTTAGTAATTGGAACGGTATGGTGGATATTTTATTTTTTTTGCATCAATGGTGGATTTGATGCTACCGGGTGTGTTAACTCACGGCTCAACCTATTCATACTTATCCACTAGCTAAGTGTCCGTGCGTTGCCACGGATTAACAAATATATATATACAAAGAGAAAATTCATGTGACATGAGAGTCAAAGGTCATTTCTATGGGATGATATCTCATGGTCATGATCTAGTAGATACATACATCTCGTCATTGTCTTTCTTCCACACTCCATGTCTGAGCTACCACGCGACATTCGACTTCCTTCTCCCACCATGCATGCTTTTATCTCCTATTTCTCCTACCTTTACCTTACACGACAGTACCAAGTTTCTTGTCCAACTATCATAATCTTCTCCGGTAGGGCACCCCCTTAGATTATTACTGACTTGTACATGTTGCAAATAAGATCAACAAAAATGGATACTAAATTTCTGATGAGAAATGAGAATTCAGGGCAATATCTTCCCAAGAGAATAATAATTCCAAGACAATCTTTTTATACCTTTTGTCAACATTGGGACACACATTCCACACAATAAGCATGCAATGATGTTGATACTTGATTAATTGTCATTATATGTCTACAGTAAAGATAACTTTACTCAAAACCGCCTATCTTAGCCAAATCAACAAATCTCTCTCATTAATGCAATTTTCTTTAGAAAACAAATAATAGATTCTTTTCTATCTTAGCCAAATCAACGGATCTCTTTCATTAATGCAATTTGCTTTAGCAAATAAATAATAGATTCTTTCCTACCTTAGCCAAATCAATGGATCTCTCCCATTAATGCAATTTGCTTTAGCAAACAAATAATAGATTCTTTCCTACCTTAGCCAAATCAATGGATCTCTCCCCGGTTCGCTGGGCGCGTTTCGGTGGGTGGGCGTGGGGGTGGGGGTAATTTGATGGAAATAAACCGGTTGAAAATAAACCGGTTGAAAATAAACGGATCCTGTCTCACTCTTCACTTTCTTTACAATAAACTTCAGAATAGCAATCTTGGCGAGTGATCTCGACGGGGTTCAATCGGCGTGGCGCACCGCTGATTCTTCCAGGAGTGGGTGCTGAGAGGAAGGATCCCAAACCTCCATTATCAATCGGCCAGAGCTGCATCGTCCTTTGGATCAGAGCGTGGACGGGATCAAGACGGTAGGGTTTGAGGAATTTGTAGGACATGAGGGTTTATGGTTGGCAGCACGAGAACTCACCCATATCTTGGCAGACGGCAGGCCCGAGGTGCGGTCGTGTTCATGCTTCGGGAGCTGCCACATGCTGTCCTCGCCGCCATCAGCGACACCACCGCCATCGCCTGTTGCCACCACTTCAGCGCCACGAGCGTGGGACCGAGGGACGAAGGGAAGGGAAGGAAGTGAATTGACGTACCTATGTTTGGTATATATCACACGAGGAATCAAAACTGGATGCACGTGAAAGCATAGAGATGGGAGAGGAGGACAGAGGGAGGGAAGGGCAAGAGGAACCTGAGGATGTGCGATGAAGGAGCGATGCCAAAACATCACAAAGGGGGACCCGTAGCTCGTCACGTAGCGCGGCCGCCTCATTGCCGGCTGCCACCCCGCGCTACCGCCTCCGTGCGCAGGTTCCGTTCGTGGAGCGTGAGGAGCGCATGACCTGCCTTCACCGCGGCCTGGTCCTCCCCACTATCGTGAAGCTCGCCCGCATCGCCGCCCCAATTGCTCAGGATGACGGATGAAGATCCTGCAACAGCGACGTGGGTGAGGGATGCAGCCGACGATGGAGGGATGATTTTCGTGGCTAAACCCTCCCTATCAAAATAACTACTTAAAAAAGGCAAAGATCGATGCATTAGGAAAATTAGGATTTGGAATTGATTGTCATAAAACAAAATTTTATTAATTGATAACGTGCTATCGGTACATGCCCGTTTATAACGTGTCTAGTTAGGAAACTTTGGAAAAGTTAGGAAAGTTTTTATTGTGAGGGTAAAAAAATCAATGTGAGGAGATATGGTGGTGGGATATGAGACGAAAATAAACCGGACGAAAATAAACCAGACGAAATATAACCAGCTCGTCACGTAGCGCGGCCGCCTCATGGCCGGCTGCCACCCCGCGCTACCGCCTCCGTGCGCAGGTTCCGTTCGTGGAGCGTGAGGAGCGCATGACCTGCCTTCACCGCGGCCTGGTCCTCCCCACTATCGTGAAGCTCGCCCGCATCGCCGCCCCAATTGCTCAGGATGACGGATGAAGATCCTGCAACAGCGACGTGGGTGAGGGATGCAGCCGACGATGGAGGGATGATTTTCGTGGCTAAACCCTCCCTATCAAAATAACTACTTAAAAAAGGCAAAGATCGATGCATTAGGAAAATTAGGATTTGGAATTGATTGTCATAAAACAAAATTTTATTAATTGATAACGTGCTATCGGTACATGCCCGTTTATAACGTGTCTAGTTAGGAAACTTTGGAAAAGTTAGGAAAGTTTTTATTGTGAGGGTAAAAAATCAATGTGAGGAGATATGGTGGTGGGATATGAGACGAAAATAAACCGGACGAAAATAAACCAGACGAAATATAACCAGCTCGTCACGTAGCGCGGCCGCCTCATTGCCGGCTGCCACCCCGCGCTTCCGCCTCCGTGCGCAGGTTCCGTTCGTGGAGCGTGAGGAGCGCATGACCTGCCTTCACCGCGGCCTGGTCCTCCCCACTATCGTGAAGCTCGCCCGCATCGCCGCCCCAATTGCTTAGGATGACGGATGAAGATCCTGCAACAGCGACGTGGGTGAGGGATGCAGCCGACGATGGAGGGATGATTTTCGTGGCTAAACCCTCCCTATCAAAATAACTACTTAAAAAAGGCAAAGATCGATGCATTAGGAAAATTAGGATTTGGAATTGATTGTCATAAAACAAAATTTTATTAATTGATAACGTGCTATCGGTACATGCCCGTTTATAACGTGTCTAGTTAGGAAACTTTGGAAAAGTTAGGAAAGTTTTTATTGTGAGGGTAAAAAAATCAATGTGAGGAGATATGGTGGTGGGATATGAGACGAAAATAAACCGGACGAAAATAAACCAGACGAAATATAACCAGCTCGTCACGTAGCGCGGCCGCCTCATTGCCGGCTGCCACCCCGCGCTTCCGCCTCCGTGCGCAGGTTCCGTTCGTGGAGCGTGAGGAGCGCATGACCTGCCTTCACCGCGGCCTGGTCCTCCCCACTATCGTGAAGCTCGCCCGCATCGCCGCCCCAATTGCTTAGGATGACGGATGAAGATCCTGCAACAGCGACGTGGGTGAGGGATGCAGCCGACGATGGAGGGATGATTTTCGTGGCTAAACCCTCCCTATCAAAATAACTACTTAAAAAAGGCAAAGATCGATGCATTAGGAAAATTAGGATTTGGAATTGATTGTCATAAAACAAAATTTTATTAATTGATAACGTGCTATCGGTACATGCCCGTTTATAACGTGTCTAGTTAGGAAACTTTGAAAAAGTTAGGAAAGTTTTTATTGTGAGGGTAAAAAAATCAATGTGAGGAGATATGGTGGTGGGATATGAGACGAAAATAAACCGGACGAAAATAAACCAGACGAAATATAACCAGACGAAAATAAACCGTGGACGCAATCCTACCAACTGCTCCATTAGGAGTAGAGATTAAGGATGAGAGTACATACACATATATGGTAACACGAGGGAATTTATACAAAACATTACAAGAATGGACTCGGTACAATAGGTGATCACCTCCATCTTTTTTTCTTCTTATTATTGCAAGAAACTTCCATTTGACTATTTATTTTTGCGAAGCAACTTCCATTTGATTATTGTGGACACATCATTCGCATGTACAAATTGATTCAAGAAATGCCTCATTCTCTCTCTCTCTCTCTCTCTCACACACACACACACATTTGTTGATTTTGTTGTGTTGGTTCAGTTTGTTTTTTGAGGACTGGATTGCCGAGTACAGAAGCCGTGCGAGAAAGAAGATGGAGGATGAGAAGAAGAGGAAGCTGGAGGAGGAGCAGAGGAAGCAGGAAGCAGAATGCCTTTAGGGCCTAGAATCAGCGCACACGGAGTTGGCACTCCAATTCCAGCGGCATTAGTAGCAGATCGACTCACTTAGCCAAGAAAGGGGGTCTCAGCAGCGGCAACAGCTAGCGGATCCAGCATTGGATATCACTGTCCCATCCATGCCGAGATGCAGTGTGGGTTCCGCCCCGGGCGATGAGGCACTACTGGATAGATACCCTGTGGATGATATCATGGATAACCTAATTGTGAGCTACACTTCAAAATGAAGAGCATATCCATGAAGATGGCGGACGCCGTTGCTTATACACATCCCCCTGAAACAACCTTCCATTGCAAACCAATTCCAGCTGGTTATGCTCGCGTCGTGGTTGATAAAGTGGTGGCACAATATTCGGGGCTAGAGCTTGACATTCCTGGAGGTGACAACGAGCACACACTGAGAGAGGCCATACATCGTATCATTCTATGGAGAAAGGATTGCATCATCTTTCCAAGGCCACCAACACCACGTCAGCCGATTCCTCCTCGAAGTCCGCCACCATGTCAGCAAACTCCCGCTCCTCCAACTCATCAGCCACCACCTCAGCAGAGTCCTTGTTTTCCACGTCTGCCAACGCGTCAGGCCTCTCCTCCTCCTCCAAGTTTGGCATCGTGTCAGCCCACTCCTCCTCCTCCAAGTCTAGCAACGTGTCAGCCCACTCCTCCTCCTCCAAGTGAGGCACCGCATCAGCCGTCTCCGCCGCCTCAGCGGGCTCCGCCGCCTATGCAACATCGGAAGAGAGCCGCCGCAGCTATTGGGGCTAGCGGTACAAGTACAGGAGGCAAGAGATACCAATTTAGTCCAAGCCTGGCGCCTCTTCCGAAGAGGCCTTACAACATGACTGAGGAGGAAAACGAAGCCGAAGTGCAAGCCCAACTGAGGGCCCATTTTGGACCGAAACCGCCACCGCCGCCAAAGGAGAAAGTGCATGACCATGTCGTTGACCACTTTATTCGTATGGCTGAAGGACCAGCTCCCAAGCCTATTGACTTAGACTATGAGCGCCAAATTAGAAAGTCATATCAAGCACGAAAAAAGGTGTCGAGCTCAAGCTCGAGCCAACCAGCTGCCAAAAAAAGCGGGAAAATTGTTCCCCAGCTGGGAGAACAAGCGGTGCAATCAACCCCCCCGCTCATTGTACCAACACACATGAGTACCGGTGCCAATCAGCTGGTAATAAACGATGATCATAAAAGGCAAGCTGATGAGATCGGATGCACTATAGAACAACTCCTAGGCCTCAAGCCCATGGTAAATTATACAGAGCAGGCAATAAAACGGAAATATGCCTGCAGCCAGCCTATGGTGAAGCCTGAGGAGGTCAAGAAGCTCTCAAAGAGAATGTATGAATTGCATGAATGGTACATGAAAATTGCCAAGACTACAAATCGGGAGTCCCTCATGGTGAAAGTCAAGACATAGCATTACTTCCATGAGAATGCTCTGTATGTTGAGTTTACAGAACTGTTTCAGTTATTCAATCAGGACGCACTCGACAAATCTATCGTCAGTTGCTATTGTGTGTAAGTGATTTGTTTCTGTAATTTAAGTCTCAAACTAGTTGTAGTGCTCGTTGATCATTACCTGTAATTATCCTCACTATATTCTTTTCTGTGGTATTATGCAGAATGAAGATCTATGAAATGAAAAAAGCTGGACGCTATTGTTGGAAATATGCCCTAGAGGCAATAATAAAATGGTTATTATTGCATTTCCTTGTTCATGATAATTGTCTATTGTTCATGCTATAATTGTATTAACTGGAAACCGTAATACATGTGTGAATACATAGACCACAACATGTCCCTAGTGAGCCTCTAGTTGACTAGCTCATTGATCAACAGATGGTCATGATTTCCTGACTATGGACATTGGATGTCATTGATAACGGGATCACATCATTAGGAGAATGATGTGATGGACAAGACTCAATCCTAAGCATAGCACAAGATCGTGTAGTTCGTTTGCTAAATCTTTTCTAATGTCTAGTATCAGTTCCTTAGACCATGAGATTGTGTAACTCCCGGGTACTGTAGGAGTGCTTTGGGTGTACCAAACGTCACAACGTAACTGGGTGATTATAAAGGTGCACTGCAGGTATCTCCGAAAGTATCTGTTGGGTTGGCACGAATCGAGACTGGGATTTGTCACTCCGTATGACGGAGAGGTATCTCTGGTGCCACTCGGTATGCATCATCATAATAAGCTCAATGTGACTAAGTGGTTAGTCACGGGATCATGCATTACGGAATGAGTAAAGTGACTTGCCGGTAACGAGATTGAACAAGGTATAGGGATACCGACGATCGAATCTCGGGCAAGTAACATACCGATAGACAAAGGAAATTGAATACGGGATTGATTGAATCCCCGACATTATGGTTCATCCGATGAGATCATCATGGAACATGTGGGAGCCAATATGGGTATCCAGATCCCACTATCGGTCATGTCTGCATGGTTCCCGAACCCGTAGGGTTTAAACACTTAAGGTTCGGTGATGCTAGAGTTGTTATGGGAAATAGTATGTGGTTACCGAAGGTTGTTCGGAGTCCCGGATGAGATCCTGGACGTGACGAGGAACTCCAGAATGGTCCGGAGGTGAAGATCGATATATTGGACGAAGGGTATTGGAGTCCGGAATTGTTCCGGGGGTACCGGGTGACGACCAGCGTGTTTGAAAGGGGTTTCGGAGGCCCCGGCAAGCGTTGGGGGGCCTTATGGGCCAAGGGGAGGGGGCACATCAACCCACTAAGGGGCTGAGCGCCCCTCCCACTCCATCTCACATAACCTGGAGATGTGGGGGCGCCACTCCCAGCTTGGGGGGCAAGTTTCCTATGGAGTGGGGGCGCCCAAACCCATCTAGGGTTTCACCTGGCCGCCGCCCCCTCCTCTAGATCCATCTAGAGGGGACGGCCCCCTCTTCCCTTCCCCCTATATATAGTGAGGGGGTGGGAGGGCAGCCACACCCTTCCCCTAGCGCAGCCCCTCCCGCCTCCAACACCTCCTCCTCCTCCGTAGTGCTTCGCGAAGCCCTGCTGGAGAACCACGAGCTCCACCACCACCACGTCGTCGTGCTGTCAGAGTTCTCCCTCAACTTCTCCTCTCCCCTTGCTGGATCAAGAAGGAGGAGACGTCTCCGAGCTGTACGTGTGTTGAACACGGAGGCGCCATCTGTTCAGTGCTAGATCGGATGTTCCGCGATTTGAATCGCCGCGAGTACGACTCCATCAACCGCGTTCTTGTAACACTTCCGCTTAGCGATCTTCAAAGGTATGAAGATGCTCATCCTCTCCCTCTCTTGTTGCTAGAATCTCCATAGATTGATCTTGGTGTTGCGTAGAAAATTTTGAATTTGTGCTACATTCCCCAACAGCTATGACATTGGGTTCATTGAATCAAATACCATTAATCAAGAGACATGGACGCGTGAATGGGATCGAGCAGACACAGAGAAAAGTTTGCTGGAGTTCTTGAGGCGCCTAAATTTTAATCGAGATATACTACTTCCTTACAACATCAGGCGAGTCACACTGTCTTGTACTACAAATTCTGTTTTTGCTTACTAGCTAGATGTTAATAAGTGTATAGGGTTTAGGGTACACTAATAGAAAAAGGGTCAAACGTGAAGTACATTAATGCCGGTTTGTATTAGAGCCGGCACAAATGTATACATTAGTGCCGGTTCCAACGGCTAGCCGGGCCGCTCTCATTAGTACCTGTTCGTGGCTAACCTTTAGCACCGGTTCGTGCCACGAACCGGTACTAATGAGGGTGGTGGCAGGATGTTGTCAGTCTGGGCCCCCTCCAGCACCTTTAGTACCGGTTCGTGGCACGAACCGGTACTAAAGGTCCTCCTGCATATAAACCCTTCGTCCAGCTCGCTCTGTTCTTCCCCATTTCCCGTCTCCTCTCCTCTCTGTTCTTCCTCTTCTCCCCTCGAGCTCATCACACATTTTGCCCAAAAATTGTCAAGATTTGAAGGCCCCCATCCATTCAAGTGATCACAAAGGTTAGCAACTTTGTCCTTTCATCTCTCATTACTAGATTAGCTCTTGCAATGCTTTATATAGTTACTTATTTGTGAGTTTAGTAATTTGTGAGGAAATATATATATATGCTAGTATTTGATTTATATGCAATTTGAGGTCAAAAATAACACTTAGTTTGCATATGTAGGTGTGGTTTACTTAGTGCCTTCTAAATCTCCATCGTAACCACCGTCGATCGCCCGCACCGTCCCGTCGCCGGCACCACCTTGTGGTGAGCCTCTTGTTCATGAAATTTTATATAAAAAATTGATGTTTGTGTGATTTGGATATATAGTTAATCATGTAATAATTATCTTACTCGTACGTTGTTTGTTATACATAGTGCCATGGTTTTGATATCCGTCCCCGTCGGCCCTCGTGCTTGTTATGATTTGGATGTGGTATATTCTCTTTTAAAACTATTTGTTGCATTTCATGTTTATGCCAAATTATGCCCATCAAGTTGACATAGATATTTTTATCTAGGAGGTATGTGAACCGGAAATTCCAATCGACCCTATTGTCGAGAGGTTAAATTTAGTTGAAAGAGAAAAGGAGCACTTGAAAGAAAAATTGAAAAGAATTGAGGGGGAGAAGATGGAATTGGAGTTGCATGTTGCCGATGTCGTCGATGATCACAAGATCAAGATGGAGAAAATGCGCTTGAAGAATAGAAAGATTAGAAAATATGCCATCGATAGTGAGGCTTGGTATCATTATGCTGTTGGATCAATTGTTACCTTAGTTGCGATCTTGATCGCATTTGTTGTTGCATTTAAATGCTTTAGCTAGAGAGTTATTTGTTTGTTGCATTTAAGTGTTGTATGAACTTTATGTATGAACTTGTATTAATTTGGTCTATTCGGTGTTGTGTAATGAAGATGAGCCGGCAATGGATGTACGATGACCGATGCTCTCCCTAGTTCGTTGAGGGCGTGCATACTTTTCTGCTTGCGGCTGAGGCAAACAAACGGGCGGATGGTTTTATGCCTTGTCCATGTGCTGGCTGTAAGAATGGTCACAATTACTCTATGTCAAGAACCATTCACGTCCACCTGTTTGAGTCCGGTTTCATGCCCCACTATAATGTTTGGACCAAGCACGGAGAAAGAGGGGTTATGATGGAAGACAATGAAGAAGAAAAGGAGGACGACAGCTATCCTGGCCATGGGTTCCCTGAATACGATGATACAACAATGGGGGAAGAAGCTGAGCCGGTAATGCGGGAAGAAGCTGAGCCGGCAATGCGGGAAGAAGCTGAAGAAGAGGCATCAGATGAGCCCGTTGATGATCTAGGTCGGGCCATTGCCGATGCAAAGAGAAACTGCGCAAGTGATTTGGAGAAGAAGAAGTTGCAGCGCATGTTAGAGGATCACAAAAAATTGTTGTACCCGAATTGCGTAGGTGAAAATAAAAAGTTGGGCACCACACTAGAATTGCTGCAATGGAAGGCAGAGAATGGTGTATCTGATAAGGGATTTGGAAAGTTGCTGGTAATGATAATGGATATGCTTCCAAAGGACAACGAATTGCCCGAGAGTACGTACGAAGCAAAGAAGGCTATCTGCCCTCTAGGGTTAGAGGTGCAGAAGATACATGCATGCCCTAATGATTGCATCCTCTACCGCGGTGAGTACGACGATTTGAACGCTTGCCAAGTATGTGGTGCATTGCGCTATAAGATCAGCCGCGATGAGCCTGGTGATGTCGAGGGCGAGCGCCACAGGAAGAAGATTCCTGCCAAAGTGATGTGGTATTCTCCTATAATACCACTGTTGAAACATTTGTTCCAAAAGAAAGAGCATGCCAAGGCGATGCGATGGCACAGAGAAGACCGTAAGAAAGACGGAAAGTTGAGAGTACCCGCTGACGGGTCGCAGTGGAGAAAAATCGAAAGAAAGTACGGGAAGGAGTTTGCAGATGACGCAAGGAGCGTATGGTTTGGTCTAAGCGCAGATGGCATTAATCCTTTTGGGGAGCAGAGCAGCAACCATAGCACCTGGCCTGTGACTCTATGTTTGTATAACCTTCCTCCTTGGTTGTGCATGAAGCGGAAGTTCATTATGATGCCAGTGCTCATCCAAGGCCCTAAGCAACCCGGCAACGACATTGATGTGTACCTAAGGCCATTAGTTGAAGAACTCTTACAACTGTGGAATGGAACAGGTGTACGTGCGTGGGATGAGCACATGGGGGAAGAATTTGACCTAAATGTGTTGCTGTTCGTGACCATCAATGATTGGCCTGCTCTCAGTAACCTTTCAGGACAAATAAACAAGGGATACCGAGGATGCACGCACTGTTTGGATGATACTGACAGTATATATTTGAATAGTTGTAAGAAGAATTTGTACCTGGGACATCGTCGATTTCTTCCGAGCAGGCATCCCGTAAGAAAGAAAGGCAAGCATTTCAAAGGTGAGGCGGATCACCGGACGAAGCCTCGCCACCGTACTGGTGCTGATGTACATGATATGGTCAAGGATTTGAAGGTGATATTTGGAAAGGGTCCTGGCGGACAACCTGTTCCGAAGGACGCGGACGGACGCGCACCCATGTGGAAGAAGAAACCTATATTTTGGGACCTGCCATATTGGAAAGACCTAGAGGTCCGCTCCACAATCGACGTGATGCACGTGACGAAGAATCTTTGTGTGACCCTGCTTGGCTTCTTGGGCGTGTATGGGAAGACAAAAGATACACCTGAGGCACGGGAGGACCAACAACGTATGCACGGAGAAGACGGCATACATCAGGGTCATGCAAGCTACGCTCTTACCAAAGAAGAGAAGGAAATCTTCTTTGAATGCCTGCTCAGTATTAAGGTACCGTCTGGCTTCTCGTGGAATATAAAGGGAATAATAAACATGGCAGAGAAAAAGTTCCAGAACCTGAAGTCTCATGACTGCCACGTGATTATGATGCAACTGCTTCCGGTTGCATTGAGGGGGCTTCTACCGGAAAACGTTCGATTAGCCATTGTGAAGCTATGTGCATTTCTCAATGCAATCTCTCAGAAGGTAATCGATCCAGAAATCATACCAAGGTTACAGAATGATTTGGTGCAATGTCTTGTTAGTTTCGAGTTGGTGTTCCCACCATCCTTCTTCCACATCATGACGCACGTCCTAGTTCACCTATGCGAAGAGATTAACGTTTTGGGTCCTGTATTTTTACACAATATGTTCCCCTTTGAGAGGTTCATGGGAGTCTTAAAGAAATATGTTCATAACCGTGCTAGGCCAGAAGGAAGCATCTCCAAGGGCCATCAAAATGAGGAGGTCATTGAGTTTTGTATTGACTTTATTCCTGACCTTAAGCCGATTGGTGTTCCTGAATCGCGGCATAAGGGCAGACTGGCTGGAAAAGGCACGCTAGGAGGGGAACAAATAATATGTATGGACGGACACTCTCTCACTGAAGCACACTACACAGTTCTACAGAATTCCACCTTGGTGGCTCCGTATATGGATGAACACAAGAATTTGCTACGCTCCAAACACCCGGAGCGGTCTGATGACTGGATTACACGTGAACAAACCAGGAGTTTCGCCAACTGGTTGCAGACACGTACCATGCATGGCACCTCTATTGAAGATGACATGTACTTGCTGTCCCAGTTACCATCTTCGAATATAATGACTTTCAAAGGGTACGAGATAAATGGTAATACATTTTACACCATCGCCCAAGATAAGAAGAGCACCAACCAAAACAGTGGTGTCCGCTTTAATGCAGAAACCAAGACGGGAAAGGAAACATATTATGGTTATATACAGGACATATGGGAACTTGACTATCGACGTGGTTTAAAGGTCCCTTTGTTTCGGTGCAAATGGGTCAATATGACACGAGGCGGGGTAACGGAAGACCCATAGTACGGAATGACAACAGTGGATCTCAACAATCTTGCGTATGCAGACGAACCATTCGTCCTAGCCAATGATGTGGCACAGGTTTTCTATGTGAAGGACATGTCTACCAAGCCAAGAAAAAGAAAAGATAAGGAAGCGAATGCATCGTACGATGAGCCAAAGCGGCACATAGTTCTTTCCGGGAAGAGAAACATCGTGGGAGTGGATGACAAGACAGACAAGTCAGAAGATTATGAAAAGTTTGATGAAATTGCTCCATTCACAGTGAATATTGACCCGAGCATCCCGTTAAATGATGAAGATTTTCCATGGTTACGGCGCAAAGGGACACACGCGAAGAAAAATTTTCACACCCAAAGATCTCGGATGTGATCGGCTTCACTACCATCACTTTCTTCTGTGTTTCACACCTAGGAGGGAATGTCTGTAATAGTTAGGGTAGTTATGTGTTTTGGCATTTGAAACGCGAAGAAATTTTATGTGCAAACAAATTCTTTTCATGCATTTACTGATTTTTTTCCAGCTAAATGACCCTGAAATTGAAAAGCAATTCAAATGAACTCAGAAAATGTTGAAAGTTGGCATGGTATCATAATTTCATACAAATAGCATGTGCAAGAAAGTAGAGAGGGTTACGGCAAAAACTGGATGCACTTCGTGTACAAAATGGACAATCTCTTTCGAAGTATCAGGGTTTCCGATGAAAACTGAACTGTTATAAAGGCATTTCATTTTTTAAATAACCTAAGCATTACTAAATTGAATATAATGATAAAACACACTAATATTAAACATAAGAAAAAAGAATCACTGAAAAAACTTTTTTCAAAGTTAAGTTATTCACAAACTAGTGATTCACACAAATTTCAAATAATTCAAAATTTAAACTATTCAAATTTGAAATCTACCGGCACTAACAGAAAGTTTGTAATTTTTTGTACCTAAAGCAAAAATATTCACAAAGAAACTCTAAATACAGCAAAAAACAACTCAAAAATAAGTAAAACAAAAAAAATAAAGCAAAAAAAAACGAAAAAAAGCCGTCCTACTGGGCCAAAGCGGCCTGCATACGACTAGCGACACAACCTTTCGTTGGGCCAGGAAGCAGGCCCGCGAAGGCCCAGTAGGCCCACAAGGCGAGGAGGACAGGTAGGCCCAGTAGGCCTGATTAGGAGAGGTGGGACTAAACTTCTGCACCGCACCTGCGCCAGCGCACCCCCTTTAGTACCGGGTCGTGGCACAAACCGGCACTAAAGGGGGGCCTTTAGTACCGGTTTGTGCCACCACCCGGTACTAAAGGGGGTCGCTTTCTGCCGCTTGGCCTGGCCAAAACAAACCTTTAGTACCGGTTGGTGGCTCCAACCGGTACTAAAGGTCCATCCTATATATACAACACTTGAAAAAATTCAGTTTCCCTCTGTTCTTCCCTCTGTTTCCTCCCTCCGTCGCGCCGCCCTGCCCCGATCGTCGCCGCCCCCGCCCCTCGTCGCCGACCCGGTCTGTCCCCGCCCCTCGTCGTCGGCCCCGTCGACGTCGCCGCCCCAGCCGTCCCCGTCCCCGTCGTCCCCGTCGCCGCGCCCCGCCCCGCCCCGTCGTCGCCGCCCTGTCCCGTCGCCCCGGCCGCCCCGCCCCGTCGTCGCCACCCCGTCCCGTCGCCCCGTCGTCGCCGCCCCGTCGTCGCCGCCCCGTCCCGTCACCCCTTCGTCGCTGCCCCGTCGTCGCCTCACCGGTGAGCTCGCCCCGGCCGCCATGTCCACACACACACACAGTACTACACACACACACATAGTACACACATAGTACACACATTAGTTTGTTTGTTATAAATGTTTTCTTTTTTTAGTTATAGAAATGTTAGAAATTATTCTGTTTTTAGTTATATAAATATTAGAAATGTTAGTTTTATAGAAATGTTATAAATGTTTTCTATTTTTTAGTTATAGAAATATTTATAGAAATGTTAGCAATATTTCTGTTTTTTAGTTATATAAATATTAGAATTGTTATGGAAATGTTAGTTATATAATCAGGAAATTTTAGAATTAGTTTTAGTTAGATGAATTAGATTAATGTCAAATTGTTAGAATTTGCATATATATAGAATTTTAGTTATCACAATTCAATCATTTAAAAATGTTACTTTTTGCGGGCATATAGTATTTGTTGTCGACGATATGCCCCGCCCGCATCCTCGTCGTCGACCCGTCCGCGACGACGTCCAGCCGACCCATGTCCGGGACTGGGCTCCGCCGGGCTGGCACTGGGAGGTGCTGCTTGGAGGGGCGCGCAGCTTGATGAGGAACCCGGCCGCGGGTCCCGTCGTCGACCCTGATCTCGTTTGGTGGCGTTCGCGTGGGCCAGTTTCGGTGCGGAGGGACCCGGCCCCGCCGGAGGTGGTACGTCATCGTGTCAGGGAGGAGGACGAGCACGTCCATCGCTACATGGTTGCGTTAGAGGGCGGCAGGTTCTCCAGCATTGGATAGCACCGGCCCATCCATGCCGAGAAGCAGCGTGGGTTCTGCTGCCCCGGACGATGCAATGCTGGCGGGTAGATACCCCGTGGATGACATCACGGAGAACACCAACTGCGAGTTACACGTCAAAATGAAGAACATATCCATGAAGGTGGCGGACGGCTGTGCTTTCATAAATCCCCCCGAGGCAACCTTCCATTGCAACCCGATTCCAGCGGGCTATGCTCGTGTCTTGGTTGATGAGGTGGTGGACCCACCATATTTGGGGCTACAGCTTGACATTGCTGGAGGTGACGTCGAGCGCTTTCTCGGAGAGGCCAAACATCGTATCATCCTATGGAAAAAGGATTGCATCATCTTTCGAAGGCCACCGACACCGCGTCAGCCGACTCCTCGTCGAAGTCCGCCACCGAGTCAGCAGTCTCCCGCTCCTGCAAGTCCACCAAGTCCGGCAAAGTGTCAGGCCACTCATCCTCCTCCAAGTCCGGCAAAGTGTCAGGACAATCCTCCTCCTCCAAGTCCGCCACAGCGTCAGACGTCCACTCCTCCTCCAAGTCCGGCACAACCTCAGGCCACTCCTCCTCGTCCAACTCAGTCCCGTCAGCCGTCTCCGCCTCCTCAGCAATCGCAGAAGAGACACCCCGCAGCTATGGTGCGTAGTGGTACGAGTCGAGGTAGTACAGGAAGTACAGGCGGAGGCAAGCGATATAAATATGGTCCAAGCCTCAAGCCTCTTCCGCAGAGGTCATATGACAGGTCCGAGGAGGAAATCACAGCCATATCGAAGGCCGAGGTGGAAGCCCATTTTGCACCGAAACCGCCACCAGCACCAAGGGAGAAAGTGCCTGAGGAAACGATTGACCACTTCATTCGTATGGCTCAACCACCAGCTCCCAAGCCTGTTGACACAGACTATGAGCGCCACATCAGGAAGTTAAATCGAGCACGTCTACAAAGGGAGGCGAGCACGTCTACATCGGGATCGAGCAAACAAGAAGCAGCTGCCAAAAAATGCAGGAAAACCATTCCCCAGCTGGGAGAACAGGCGGCGCAATCGATCCCCTCGCTTGTTGTGCCAACAACAGGTGACCGTACGCGCGCCCAATATTATTGTGGGCAAACAGTGCATGTTCCCGAGGTGGGCAATGTGGTAATAACGGAGGAGCATATAATGTAGGCTGAAGTTCTCAACATCACTGTTGGACAAGTCCTCGAGATCGAGCCCATGCCTTTGCTTAGAGAGGATGAAGTAAAACGGAAATATGTCTGGGGCCAACCTTTGGTCGCGCCAGACAAGGTCAAGAACCTCCCAACGAGAATGTATGAATTGCATCAATGGTACATGAACATTACCAAGATTTCAGATCGATTGTCCCTCATGGTGAATGTCAAGCAGGACCATTACTACCATGAGAAAGCTTTGTCCGTTGAGTATTCAGAACTGTTTCAGTTATACAATCAAGACGCACTCGACAAATCTATCGTCAGTTGCTATTGTCTGTAAGTGATTTCTTTCTATAATTTAAGTCTCAAGCTAGCTGTAGTGATCCTTTTGATCAATCATTACCTGTAATTATCCTCACTATATTCTTTTCTGTGATATTATGCAGGATGAAGATATATGAAATGAGAAAAGGTAGACGCTTTGGCATTGGGTTCATTGACCCAAACACCGTTAACGAATACACATGGAAGATGAATCAACGTTATGCAAAGGAAGTAGAGGACAGCATGCTAGAGTTCTTGAAGCGCCTCAAATACAATGATGATATACTACTTCCTTATAACTTCCAATGAGTCACACTGTCTTGTACTACAAATTCTCTGTTTTTGCCTACTAGCTAGCTACATGTTTTTGCTTACATATGCCCGCTTAATTAAGACATGCAAACGTGTGTGCATGCAGATTTCACTGGGTCTTGTGTATCATTAAAGTTGACGCCGGAACAATTGAAGTACTGGACTCACTAATCTCAGAAAAAACTGACTATAACATCTTGTATGGGATAGTCAACAGGTAATTTCAATCATTATTAACTATATATCTCGGCCTATTTCGTTCGTCATTTCATGATATGAACTATTTAATAACCCCTTTATTCATTTTCTTTGTCGGCGGGCAGGGCTTGGACAAGGTTCATCGCCGTCCCGCCCGGCGAATGGAAAAAAAGCTTAAATGGTTTCGACCCAAGGTAAGCAATTAAGTAGTACTATAGCTCTAGCTAGCTAGCTGCCATCTCTTTAATTATCATGCTTGATTAATTTTTATCTAATCAAATTCCATTCTTGTAAAGGCCCTGAAGCAGTCGCGGGGGACTGATCTGTGTGCATTCTGCGTTTGCGAGAACATTCACATGATGGCGTCCGAAAGGAGCAGATCTCAAAGACAGGAATGGGTACGCTTGTCAGAACACTATTCATAATTTTTACACCATTATCGATATCTAGTCACACAACTAATACACATGCATATTGATCTCCTTCTTAACAGTTCAAAGAGGTGCGGGAGAAGCTCATAAAAACGGAGCGCGTAGAAGCACTTCAAGAGGAAATAGCGGGATTTTTGCTAGACCAGGTCATAAATCCGAAGGGAGAATTCTATTACCCGCTACCGCCCGAAGGCACCAAAGGCACCAATTAGGCTAATGCCACTGGCTCCGAAGGCAACATTCATATGTAGGAGAAATTGTATATAGCTATACATGTGTGTATGTGTGAATTAATTAATATGGTGGTTTGTGAGACATTGATGATATATATATGCATGATTGGTTCTACTAGAAATTCTATATATATATATATATATATATATATATATATATATATATATATATATATATATATATATATATATATATATATATATATATATATATATATATATGTACACATATATATGCATAACGTGTACAATGTGTAGTATCGTAAAATACCAGCAAATGAAAAAGAATTAAAATGGAAACACAAAATTAAATGAAAAAGAAATCATAAAACTAAAAAAATCCAAACCTTATAGTACCGGTTGGTATTACCAACCGGTATTAAAGGGCTCCAGGCCCCCGGAGCTGGCTCGTGCCACGTGGTTGCCCTTTAGCACCGGTTCGTGCTGAACCGGTACTAAAGGGGGGGGGGGCTTTAGTGACCACAAATTAGTGTCGGTTACATAACCGGCACTACAGGGCCTTACGAACGGGTGCTAATGCCCGGTTCTGCACTAGTGGTAGTTGATGAGTTACGGTCACAGAAACTACACCTAGTAGATCCTGTCCAGTTACGTTTTGCCAAATTGTCCTTGGTTAATATTACTTGTTTATGGACAAACCACATAAACACTTTGATTTTCAAAGGAACTTTAACAGCCCAAACATGTTTGGAACTCGGAATCGAGCTTGAATTGATAACATCAACATACATACATTTAATAGTAAACTCTCCAGACCTAGTAAGCTTCCAGCGTAATTTATCCGGTTGTTGGGTTAGCTGAACCTCCATCAGTCTACGTACTAGATGCAGCTATTCTACCCAGCGATTGCCAATTAGCGTCCTTCTAAATTGAATATTAAGGGGGTTGGATGGAACTACCATTGCAACGAACGCCTCACGTTGTTGAACAATACGATACAGAGACGGGTATTGAATGGCAAGGGGGGGTCTCTCCTAGCCATGTATCCTCCCAAAAACGTGTACTAGCACCGTTGCCAATAATAAACTTTGTCCTATTAAACAAGGTTAATTTGACTTTCATAAGCCATTTCCAAAAAGGTGAGTCAGTCGGCCTTGCTGTCACCTGTGACAAAGTTTTGGAGTGAAGATACTTGCTACGGAGGATCTGCGCCCAAGTGGCATCAGTCTCCATCGATAACTTCCACAGCCACTTTGAAAGGATCGATATGGTTGACTAGAGGGGGGGGGGAATAGGCAACTAACTATTTTTAAGCTTTTCTTTCTCAATTTAAACCTTGCAACAAAATAGGTTGTCTAGATATGCAACTATGTGAACGACCTATATGATGCAATGACAACTAGGACACAAGCAAGCAATAGATACAACACAAGTAAGCTTGCAAAAGTAAAGGCACGAAATAACCAAGAGTGGAGCCGATGGAGACGAGGATGTGTTACCGAAGTTCCTTCCTTTTAAAGGGAAGTACGTCTCCGTTAGAGCGGTGTGGACGCACAATGCTCCCCAAGAAGCCACTAGGGCCACCGTAATCTCCTCACGCCCTCACACAATGCGAGATGCCGTGATTCCACTATTGGTGCCCTTGAAGGCGGCGACTGAACCTTTTCAAACAAGGTTGGGGCAATCTCCACAACTTAATTGGAGGCTCCCAACAACACCACGAAGCTTCACCACAATGGAATATGGCTCCGAGGTGACCTCAACCGTCTAGGGTGCTCAAACACAAAAGAGTAACAAGATCCGCTAGGGATTAGTGGGGGAATCGAATATCTCTTGGTGGAAGTGTAGATCGGGGCCTTGTCATCCAATCCCGAGCAAATCAACAAGTTTGATTGGCTAGGGAGAGAGATCGGTCGAAAATGGAGCTTGGAGCAACAATGGAGCTTGGGAATGGAAGAGGTGGTCAACTAGAGGTAGGAGACACACCTTTTATAGTGGGGAACAACATCCAACCTTATCTACTTAGACCAGCATGCGACATGCGGTACTACCGCTCCAGGAGCGCGGTACTACCGCAAGGCCACGCCGTACTACCGTGGGTGACCACGATACTACCGCGGCAGCTGTAGAGACTATAACATAGGCAGTACTACCGCGAGCGCGGTACTACCGCACCCACCTGCGGTACTACCGCGAGGCAGGTGAGTCCTAGTCTGGAAACGGCACGGATGAATAAAAATACATCCGTGCCTACTTCCGCGGTCAAAGAGACGATGCAAATATCCGTCACGGTACTACCGTGCACAATGCGCGGTACTACCGTGTGGGTGCAGATGTAAAAAATTACATCCGCCCCTACTACCGTGAAGCAACGGCACTAGGCCAGGGAACCACAGTACTACAGCTCGGGGGGAGCGGTACTACCGTGGGCACCCGCGGTACTACCATCCTCGACGTGCGGTACTACCGTGTGGGCGCGGATGTAAAAAATTACATCCGCACCTACTACCGCAACGCAGTGGTACTTGTCCTGGGAGCCACGGTACTACGACTCTGAAGGAGCGGTACTACCGTGGGCTCCCGCGGTACTACCGTGCAAGGGCATGGTACTACCGCGAGTGCCTGCGGTACTACCGCTCCAGGGAGCAGTACTACCGCAAGCTCAGCAACAGTAGTCCAGACATACACATAGAGGTTAGACGGGGGAATGCTCCAAAGTGCAAGAGAAAGGAGGAGACAATGAAGGAAACGTGTACATGATGATTCCACCCTAACCTTTCCGACGCGGACCCCCTCTTAATAGTACGGCTCTCCTACGACTCAGATCCACCAAAAAGAAACGTAGAAAAACGCCGTCTTCAATAGTCTTCGAGGGGCACCGAACCGTCTTGTGCCTAGCAACTGAGAAACTCAAGGCACACGATTAGTCCGCAAAACCATTGTCATCAATCACCAAAACACTTAGGGATAAATATGCCCTTACAATCTCCCCATTTTTGGTGGATTGATGACAATATGGGATTTGCACAAGGGAAAATAATAATGAGCATAGGCAAACTCCTCCTCTCTAAAATGTAGATGGGCTCCCCCTAGATGTGTGCAATCTAGATAGATGCTTTGGATTGCATAGCACACAAACTAGGATCAACACTCCCCCTATATTTTAGAGACAAAGGCATGATAACTAACATCTAAGCAAGAGCATAGCACAAAGGTAGCGCAATATATCACAAGCTCGCTAAGATAGATAGAGTGCATATGTCTTACACCATATGAAGTAAAGCAACCCAAAGCAACTGAAACGAGGTTCAAACAAGAAAGCAGCAAACACACCGAACACGAAAGATGACACACGACTCGCAGATCCCTACACTCTCTGCCCCTTTGGCATCGAGACGCCAAAAAGGCAGAGAGGACACCTACACACAAGGGGTGGCTAAAGCAGGGAACTCATCCCAACGCTCCTTGTCTGACTCCTCGGCGGCAGGGATGGTCTCCTCGACGTCCTCCTCAGAATCAGTCCACCTGTAGCCTTGCATCTCCATCCACTCGGCCTCTAGAGTGATGCGATCCTCAGAACCGCCATACACATCCTCGCCATACAGCTGCAAGATCTTCTTGTCCGGGCGACGACTCTCCTTGGATGCCATGTGAGTCCTGTACTGCCCCTTAGCTTGCATGCAAAAAAGAGTCTTCATCTTGTCCTTCAGCTTCTTGGCCCATGAGGGCATAGAGGAATTATGGGAAGACCTAGCAGCATGGTCCTTAGCAATATCCTCGGCGCCAGCCTCCTCCTCATCAACAGTCTCCCTAGCAGCAGATGCCTCAGCACGAGTAGTAGTGTTGGCCCAGTTGGGCTTGACCCGGAGACAGATGGGATCATGTCGAATCCAGTCTGGAGCAAGGAACTCCTCACCAGGGAACATCTTCTCCCAAGTCTTCGAGATCAGCACAAACAGATAGGGCCCACAGATAGGCACCTTGCGGTTGAACACTGCAAACCGAAGCTCACACCACATGATGTGTGAGACATCAAGTGGCTGAGTCTGTGACACACGAGCCTCCTCGCATAGGAGCATCATATCCACCATATAGGCATGAACCTTGTCCTTGTCACCAATTCGAGGGAACAAAGAGTTGCGGAAGATGCGATACATGATATCCAGAAAGGTGTTGAGAACCCACCCTGACTTGCCATTGGGAAGCGCCTTCTCAACATAATATGGCTGAGGCTTGTCCTTGTTAGTAGACTCAGGATTAGCATGGGGGCGAACACCCACGGGATTGTCGAGCCCGTCATCAGGAACATGGAGCAGAACTCCTTCTAGGTAGCAGTGAACTTACGTCCATTGGTCATCCAGGTCATCCTCCGCTCCTCATCAGGGTGAAAGTAAACCGAGGCAAAGAACTGACAAACAAGCTCAGGGTCATAGTCAAGGTGAAAGGAGATCACATGTTCAATACCAAACTGCTCCACCAAATCCAGAGCTTCTGCAAAGTACTGACGGAACTTGTCCCTCCTCAGGTGATGCATTTCTATCCATTTGGTGGAGCAGATAAGCGAGAGTCTGTTGCTTGTTCCAGTACAATTCACAACCTCTGACAGTAGCACGAGGATGCACATACGGGTTGAGCTTCCTGAGACGGACGAACTCAGATTGGGGTATCTCGTCCATGCCCTTAGTGGGTTCCTTGTGCTTGCTAGCGGATGTCTTGACGTGGCGCTTGGGGGCAGTGGAGCCCTCTGGTGCTTCACCTGGATTGCACAGACGCTCAGAGCTGGTGTCCTGACTGGGATTGGAACGGCGAGAGCCACCACCTGAGACACAAACGCAAAAACACCCACGACAAGCAAAAAGGATCAATGCAAAGACCACGGCAAAGCACAAGAGACACATAGAAAGTATACATGAAAGTTGCCATGAGATAGATGTTATCCACGGTAGTACTGCCAGGTCCTGCGGTACTAAAATTTTAGTACCGCTCCAAGTTGCGGTAGTACCGTGCGAGATCACGGTAGTACCAGGGTGGGAGCGGTAGTAAAATTTTAGTGCCGTAGCGAGTGCGATAGTACCGCGCCAGACGGGCGATAGTACCGGACAAGCGGTAGTACCGTGCCAGATGGGCGGTAGTACCGCACCGCGTCAGATCCCAACAAAGGTTTGAATCTGAAAAGAACTGCGAAACCATGGCGGTGCTACGTGATCAAATCTAGCACAGGACAAAAGGACAAGTATAATCCCTACACAATACTACTCTCATACATCCTACTCTTGCATAGATTGAGCCTACATATCTCAAGAACACACAAGTCTTTCCCACAAACCTAGAGGCAAAGAAAAAAACAAAAACGAGAGGGAGATGGGGAAAGACCTTGGTGCATGGCAAGAGCACGTGGTGGGGAACGATCCCACTGGACGGAATCGCAGGAGAGCAGCCGAAGGCGGAGATCCGACGAAGGACGCCGGCCCCGTTCTTGAGCGAGGGAGAGAGAGGGAGACGAAATGAGGAAACTGACGAATGGGTATGGGGGAGTTAGAACTCCCCCTGCCCGTCCTTATCCCCATGCGTTTAAGACACCGCGGTAGTACCGCATATCATTGCGGTAGTACCGCTTGGGCGGAAGTACCACACCGAAGCGGTAGTACCGCTCTCCCAGGCGGTAGTAAAAAATTACTGCCGCATGGGGGCGGTAGTACCATGCTCTCCACATGCGGTAGTACCGTAGAAGGCTGCGGTAGTACCGTGAACTCAAGAAAAAACAGGTAACAACACACAAAACGAGGTCTTTGCAAGGAAACATTTAGCACAAGAGACACCACAAGAACACACACAACCCAAGGTAGAAAGACAACAAGGAGCAACCACGCGACACTACCTCTCAAAAGGAGAGGGCGATGGCCGGAGCCACCTATGTTTGAGTTAGTTGGTATGGCACCGCAAAGAATTATCCTTGGGCCCATGACCAAAACTCGTCTTTGAAGCACAAGTACCATAAAAATTGGCTAATGTGAAAGAGTTGATCGATTTATGCATAATGGGGGGAGGGAGAGTTCATTGATATAACAACACTCCCCCTATGTCCATCCCTACACCTAAACTAGACAACAAGTTGAGTGTGGTGGGGGGTGCAAAGGTTTAAGTCACATTGCTCGAATCAATGATATTTAGCTCATGCCTTAACTCGCGAAATCTTGCTTCATCCAAGGGCTTCGTGAAAATATCTAAAAGGTTATCATGAGTGTTGACATACTTGAGCTCGATCTCCCCTTGCCTAAT
Organism: Triticum aestivum; assembly: GCF_018294505.1. Lineage (NCBI taxonomy): Eukaryota > Viridiplantae > Streptophyta > Magnoliopsida > Poales > Poaceae > Triticum > Triticum aestivum. Next base: position 39,025,426 of record NC_057810.1, read on the forward strand.
GTGATCCCGGATGAAGTGATACCGAATCTCAATATGCTTCGTCTTGAAGTTTTGCACCGGGTTGAGAGAAATCTTGATGGCACTTTCATTATCACACCAAAGAGGCACTTTGTCACAAATGACACCGTACTCCTTTAAAATTTGCCTCATCCATAAGAGTTGTGCACAACTACTACCGGCCGCCACATATTCCGCTTCGGTGGACGAGAGACACACAACTTTGCTTCTTGGAAGACCAACTCAACAAAGAGCAACCAAGAAATTGGCACCCTCCGAAGGTGGACTTCCTATCCACATTGTCTACCGCCCAATCAGAATCCGTATATCCTTCAAGCTTGAAGTTTTCTCCTCTTGGGTACCATAGGCTAAAGTTTGGGGTATGAGCCAAATATCGAAAGATTCGCTTGACCGCCACATAGTGGCTTTCCTTTGGTGCGGCTTGAAAACATGCACACATTCCCACACTCAACATGATATCCGGTCTAGATGCACAAAGGTAAAGCAAGGATCCAATCATAGGGCGATATACCTTTTGATCCACCGCTTTATCATTGGGATCAATGTCAAGTTGGCACTTGGTGGGCATTGGAGTAGAGTCCGGCTTGACATCACTTGGCTTGAATATCTTAAGCATATCTTGAGTGTATTTGGCTTGGTTGATGAAGGTGCCTTCTCTTCTTTGTTTGATAGCAAAACCAAGGAAGAACTTGAACTCTCCCATCGAAGACATCTTGAACTTAGAGGTCATGAGAGCGGCAAATTCTTCATTAAAAGCTTTGTTAGGGGAACCAAAGATAATATCATCAACATATAGTTGGCATACAAACAACTCCCCTTTGACCTTCTTAGTAAAAAGAGTGGGATCAATTTGCCCCACCTCAAATCCACGATCTTGCAACAACTCGGTAAGGTGGTCATACCACGCACGTGGGGCTTGTTTAAGTCCATAGAGTGCCTTATCAAGTTGATACACATGATCCGGAAAGTAGGGATCCTCGAACCCGGGGGGTTGCTTGACATAGACCAACTCATTAATAGGACCATTGAGAAAAGCACTTTTCACATCCATTTGTTGCAACTTAAAGTTGTGATGGGAAGCATAAGCAATCAACAAATGAATGGATTCAAGGCGAGCAATGGGAGCAAAGGTTTCACCGTAGTCGATACCCTCGACTTGGGAGTAGCCTTGTGCTACCAATCTTGCCTTGTTGCGAACGATGTTCCCACGAGCATCTTGCTTGAAAATCCACTTGGTTCCAATGACGTTGTGGTTCACCGATGGCCTTGGCACCAATCTCCACACCTTGTTTTACTCGAAGTTGTTGAGTTCTTCATGCATGGCATGAGCCAATCCGAGTCTTCGAGCACCTTATAGACCTTCTGGGCTTCAACACAAGAGAAAAACGCGTGATGTTCACAACATTTTGCTAATTGTCTACGAGTGCTTACCCCTTTTCTTAGGCTTCCAACCACATTCTCCATGAGATGGCCTTTGGTGGTGAGTTTGGAAGCAATCTTCGCGGCACGACGCTCTAATTCCTCCTCGGTTGTGGAAGGAGGAAGGTTAACTTGATTATCTTGAGTGCCGTCTTGAGCTTGTTCTTGTTCTTGAGCTTGCTCATGATCTTGAACTTGCTCGAGGGGGAGAACTTGACCTTGGGCATCATTTGGAGGTTTACCACCATCTTGAGATTGATCTTGCCCTTTGTCTTGTTCACGAGGTTGAGGGCCTTCACTTTGTTCTTCGTAAGCGTGTGGGTCTTGAGGAGGTGATGGCTCCACTTGAGTGGAGCATTGTCCTTCTCCTTTGGCCACAAGGTGTTCCTCAATGGGTACAATATGACCAATACCCATTCTTCTTATGGCTTGGGGAGGAATTTCATCACCTACATCACAAGTACCACTTTGCTCCACTTGGGAGCCGTTATTCTCGTCAAACTCCACGTTACACGTCTCCTCAGTGAGTCCGGTGGACTTGTTGAGAACACGGTAAGCATGAGAGTTTGTAGCATAACCGACAAATATGCCCTCATAAGCTCTAGCCTCAAATTTAGACAAACGAACACCTTTCTTGAGAATGAAACACTTACACCTGAACACCCGGAAGTACTTGAGATTGGGCTTGTTGCTGGTGAGTATCTCATAAGGAGTCTTGTTCAGACACGCGGTGTTGATGACTTCGGCCCAAAAGTTGTATGGAGACTTGAACTCCGCCATCATGGTCCTTGCCGCATCCATCAACGTCCGGTTCTTCCTCTTCACTACACCATTTTGTTGAGGGGTATATGGTGCATCATATTGATGCTTGATCCCCTCATCACTAAGAAACTCATCCAAGGTGTAGTTCTTGAACTCAGTGCCGTTGTCACTCCTTATTGTCAAGATCTTTGCATCATGTTGACGTTGAGCTTCATTTGCAAAGTCGATGACAGTTTCTTGAGTCTCACTCTTCCTCTTGAAGAAATATACCCAAGTGTATCTTGAATAATCATCCACAATCACCAAGCAATACTTTCTACCGCCAAGACTATCAAATGATGGGGGCCCAAAGAGATCCATGTGAAGGAGCTCAAAGGGTCTCTTCGAGTAGATGATGGTCGTGGGAGGGTGAGCCTTCTCATGGAGCTTTCCTTCAATACAAGAACTGCAAGCATGGTCTTTGGCAAAACTAACATTTGTTAGTCCACGGACATGGTCCCCCTTGAGAAGACTTTGCAAAAATCTCATATTGACATGGGCTAAACGGCGATGCCAAAGCCATCGTCAACTTTAGCCATTAGGCATGTCACGGTCTTAGTGGGTCGCTCCGAAAAGTTTATCACATAGAGACCGTTCTCGACATGCCAAACAAAGGCTACTTTAAGAGTCTTGCTCCACAAGAGGGCCACGGTATCAATGTCAAAGAAAGTTGCAAAGCCCATGAGTGCAAGTTGACGAACGAAAAGTAAGTTGTATGCGAGGGACTCAACAAGCATGACTTTCTCGATCGTTAGATCATGAGAAATGACCACCTTGCCAAGACCCAATACCTTATAATGTGAGGCATCACCCCACTCGACATTGGTGGGCATAGATGGAATCTTTTGCATGTCCACCACCAAGTCCTTGCTCCCGGTCATATGATTTGTTGCTCCACTATCGAGCAACCATGATCCCCCACCGGAAGCAAACACCTACATGAGATCAATGCTTGGTTTTAGGTACCCATTTAGTAATGGGTCCTTTGATGTTAGTAACAAGGGTCTTAGGAACCCAAATAGACCATTCAATGTACTCATAAGGAGAACCAACAAATTTAGCATAAACATGTCCATCACTAGCACGGCACAACACATATGACGGGTTAAAGTCGCCGGCTTTGTTGGAGGAAATGGTTTTGCCCTTTTTGACATCAACGTCCTTCACTTTTTCCTTCTTCTCATTAGAAGGACCCTCTCCCTCTTTCACAAAAGTTTGCTTGAGAGGAGGAGGACGTTTGGTCTTGTCGTTCTTCTTCTTATTCTTGGACTTGGGTGCAAACCCATTCCCTTCTTTGCCACAACTTCCTTTCGATTGCTCAAAAGGTCGTTGAGGTTCTTCTCACCTTGAATGCAAGTCACAAGGCCTTTCTCAAGTTGATCCCTCAACTTGGCATTCTCCTCCACAAGATGCACATGCTCACAACACAAGTTAGTAGCATATGCATTATCAATTAATACCACATGAGGGAAGGTGGCCTTTTCCTTGGTTAGCTTAACTTGGAGTTGACCATGAGACTCCTTGAGGTTAGCGTGAGCACCCTTCAAGACCTTGTGGGCCTTGTCAAGTACCTCAAACTCCTCCTTGAGTCTAGCATGATCAACCCCAAGTTTAGCCTTCTCGGCTGTTAGTACACGAGACACGACAAGAGCATGATCAAGATCTTTCTTTAACTTAGCATGGTCATCGTTGTATGACTCCTCAAGAGTCAAATGATGCACACGCTCTTCCTCAAGAGCATTAGAGAGATCCGATATCTCATCGGCATAGTCAAGACTATGACCTTCCATCTTAGAGATGGTTTCTTCGTGAGCCTCGATCATGTCATTCGCCTCACCAAGTTGTTCCAAGAGAGCAACAAAGTGCTTCTTGGATATTCCCTTGAGCTTACTCATAAAAGACTCAAATTCATTCACTTCCTCCTTAGACCCATCATGTTCATCAATGCAATCCTCCAAGGAGGGATTAGTAATGATGGTGGTTTTGATGTTGGGGGTTACCTTGTTGGAAGCTTTAGCCATGAGGCACTTGGCGGTGATGTTCTCGTTGGGTGAATCAAAGAGAGACACCTGGGGAGTGGTAGCAATGGCAACGGATGCCATGGCCATTGCTTCTCCATTTTCATCATCATCGTCATCCTCATGGTATTATTCTTGAACCACCAATCCACGAGTAGGAGTCTTCTTGGTGAAGTTGTTCTTGTTGGGGAAGGACTTGGCTTTGTCTTTTCGGATGAACTTGCCACCATTGTCTTCCCGCTTCTCGTAAGGACAATCCGCAACGAAATGGCTCACATTGCCACAGTTGAAGCAAGTTCTAACTCGTTGCTTACCCTTGAAGCCACTTGAGTTGTTCTTGTTGAAGTTGTGTCTTGTATTCTTCTTGCTCCAAAATTGTCTTGAAGCAAGAGCCATGTGCTCATGATAATCATATTTGGTGTCTTCGGGGTTGCTCTCCTCATCTTCCTCTTCTTCCTCTTCTTCCACACTAACCTTGGCCTTCAAAGCAAGGTTGGGCTTCTTTGCCCTTTGGGACCGGAGCACCGCATTGCCGGCGGTCTTGTCCAAAATTCTCATTGCAACGAACTCATCCAACACTTCACTCGAGGTCCTGGAGTGGAAGTCCGGTCTTTGACGAATGACGGAGGACATGGCCTTGTTGTAGGGCATCATGGCCTTGAGGAACTTGTGCTTGATCCAATTGTCATCCGTGTCCTTGCTCCCATCATCTCGGAGTGAGACCGCGAGTTTGGTCACTCTTCGAAAGAGCTCACGAGGTTCTTCATCTTCTTTCATTGAAAACTCATCGGCTTCATCTTGTACCACTTCATAGTTGGAGCGTTGAATGCTCGCACTTCCTCGATAGAGAGACACAACGCATTGCCATGCGTCTTTGGCCATGGCATGAGGTCGAAGATGAGGGAGATCTTCGGGAAGGATTGCATCTTGGATGATGAAGAGAGCACTCTCATTGAATTGATTATCCATCGCTTCTCGAGGGGTGAAGTTGCTTGGGTCATCTGGACAGAAACCTTCTTCAATGATTCTCGAAAGATTAGTATTCACATGTTTTAAATGACGCTTGAAACCATACACCCAAGAATAAAAATCCTCATTTTTCGCAATCTTAGGAGGAGGACCGGCATGATTTAAATGAGTAGAGGGAATCGGTCCACCATAAGTTGGAGGTTCCACATGGGCAAAGATGCCGGAGCCATTTTTACCACTACTAGAAGGACCCTTTTCACTATTAGCTTCCTCCTTATCGGAGGTAGCATCCGTCACCTTGTTAGTGGGATCACCCACTTTCATCGGCGAGGTGGATAGTTTAAGTCCTTCTTGAAATTTAGTAAGCATGCTTTCAACCTTGGTCGTCATGGAGACTTTCAATGTGTCTAGAGCCACATTGAATTCCTCATGAGAGACCGCTGTTCCCCCATCGGCCGTAGACGAGATAGGATTCACACCGGAGTGCTCCTCCGCATCGTCTGCGGTGTCAACCATACTCTTTGGACAGCAAAGTCCTTAATAAAGAGACGAGGCTCTGATACCAATTGAAAGAATCGATATGGTTCACTAGAGGGGGGGGGGGTGAATAGGCAACTAACAATTTTTAAGCTTTTCTTTAGCAATTTAAACCTTGCAACAAAATAGGTTGTCTAGATATGCAACTATGTGGACAACCTATACGATGCAATGACAACTAGTACACAAGCAAGCAATAGATACAACACAAGTAAGCTTGCCAAAGTAAAGGCACGAAATAACCAAGAGTGGAGCAGGTGGAGACGAGGATGTGTTACCGAAGTTCCTTCCTTTTTAAAGGGAAGTACGTCTCCGTTAGAGCGGTGAGGCACAATGCTCCCCAAGAAGCCACTAGGGCCACCGTAATCTCCTCACGCCCTCACACAATGCGAGATGCCGTGATTCCACTATTGGTGCCCATGAAGGCGACGACCAAACCTTTACAAACAAGGTTGGGGCAATCTCCACAACTTAATTGGAGGCTCCCAACAACACCACAAAGCTTCACCACCATGGAATATGGCTCCGAGGTGACCTCAACCGTCTAGGGTGCTCAAACACACAAGAGTAACAAGATCCACTAGGGATTAGTGGGGGAATCGAATATCTCTTGGTGGAAGTGTAGATCGGGGCCTTGTCACCCAATCCCGAGCAAATCAACAAGTTTGATTGGCTACGGAGAGAGATCGGTCGAAAATGGAGCTTGGAGCAACAATGGAGCTTAGGGATGGAAGAGGTGGTCAACTAGAGGTAGGAGACACAACTTTTATAGTGGGGAACAACTTCCAACAGTTATCCACTTAGACCATCCTGCGACATGCGGTACTACCGCTCCAGGAGCGCGGTACTACCGTGGGTGACCATGGTACTACCGCGGCAGCTGCAGAGACTATAACATAGGCAGTACTACCGCGAGCGCGCTACAATCGCACCCACCTGCGGTATTACCGCGAGGCAGGTGAGTCCTAATCTGGAAATGGCACGGATGAATAAAAATATATCCGTGCCTACTTCCGCGGTCAAAGAGACGATGCAAACATCCGTCACGGTACTACCGTGCACAATGCGCGGTACTACCGTGCGGGTGCGGATGTAAAAAATTACATCCGCCCCTAGTACCGTGAAGCAACGGCACTAGGCCAGGGAACCATGGTACTGCAACTCAAGGGGAGCGGTACTACCGTGGGTACCCGCGGTACTACCGCCCTCGACGTGCGGTACTACCGTGTGGGCGCGTATGTAAAAAAATTACATCTATGCCTACTACCGCAACGCAGCGGTACTTGGCCTGGGAGCCACGGTACTACGACTCCGAAGGAGCGGTACTACCGTGGGCTCCCGCGGTACTACCGCGCAAGGGCACGGTACTACGGCGAGTGCCTGCGGTACTACCGCTCCAGGGAGCAGTACTACGGCAAGCTCAGCAACAGTAGTCCAGATATTCACATAGAGGATAGACGGGTGAATGCTCCAAAGTGCAAGGGAAAGGAGGAGACAATGAAGGAAACATGTACGTGATGATTCCACCCTAACCTTTCCGACGTGGACCCCCTCTTAATAGTACGCCTCTCCTACGACTCAGATCCACCAAAAAGAAACGTAGAAAAACGCCGTCTTCAATAGTCTTCGAGGGGCACCGAACCGTCTTGTGCCTAGCGATGAAGCAACTGAGAAAATCAAGGCACACGATTAGTCCGCAAAAGCATTGTCATCAATCACCAAAACACTTAGGGATAAATATGCCCTTACACACTTGCTGAGAAGACATCTATTCTTGACCTCAAGATTCTCAATACCAAGACCCCCTTGGTCTTTTGGTCGTCAGATGATATCCCATTTGGCTAGTCAGTATTTTCTTTTTAATTCACCGCTCTGCCAAAAAAATCGTGATCGATAGAAGTCCAGTCTTTTCCTAACTCCAACTGGGACCTCAAAGAATGACAAAAGAAACATAGGCATACTCGTGAGAACCAAGTTAATCAGAATTAATCGTCCTCCGTATGACATGAGCTTGCCCTTCCAGCAACTCAGTTTCTTTTCAAATCGGTCCTCGATGCACTTCCATTCTCTGTTTGTCATCTTACGATGGTGGATTGGTATACCTAAATACGTAAAAGGTAAAGTCCCCAATTCGCACCCAAACAATTGCCTATAGGCCTCTTGTTCGTTGTTGGCTCTACCAAAGCAGAACAATTCGCTTTTGTGAAAGTTAACCTTTAACCCGGTCAATTGTTCAAATAAGCATAACACCAGCTTCATATTTCTTGCTTTGGCCAAGTCATGCTCCATAAAGATGATCGTATCATCGGCGTACTGAAGGATCGACTCACCTCCATCAACTAGATGAGGTACCAAGCCACCCACATGGCCAGCCTCCTTAGCCCTTCCTATCAAAATTGCCAACATATCAACTACAATGTTGAACAGGATAGGAGACATCGGATCCCCTTGTCTCAGGCCCTTATGTGTCTGGAAATAATGACCTATGTCATCATTCACTTTAATTCCTACACTCCCTTTTTGCGTGAACGATTCTACCTGGCGTCACCAGGCTTCATGAAAACCTTTCATATGCAAGGCCTGTTGAAGGAATGGCCATTTGACTTTATCGTACGCTTTCTTGAAATGCACCTTAAAAACAACTCCATCTAATTTTTTCGTGTGAATTTCGTGGAGCGTTTCATGAAGGACCACCACCACTTCTAGGATGTTTCTGTCCGGCATGAAAGCAGTTTGGGAATGCTGCACCACAGAATGCGCAATCTGTATGAGCCTATTTGTCCCAACTTTCGTGAAGATTTTGAAACTAACATTGAGGAGGCAGATCGGCCTGAACTGCTCAATTCTCACAGCTTTCGTTTTCTTAGGAAGCAGTGTTATTGTTCCAAAACTGAGATGAAATAACTGAAGCTATCCAAAGAATAGATCATGAAACATTGGTAACATATCCCCCTTAATAATATGCCAACACTTTTTATAGAACTCCGCCGGAAATCCATCCGGCAATGGAGCCTTATTGTTCTTCATCTGAGCAATAGCTTCAAACACTTGTTTCTCCGAGAACGGGGCAACCAAAATATCATTTTCATCAGCAGTGAGTTGAGGCACATCCTCCAACCTGGACCCATCCAGGGACACAGAACTATCCTCCGGAGGTCCAAACAACTGCTTATAGTACTCGGTTATGTATAGTTTGAGGTTATCCTGTCCTAAAATAGTTCCTTCATCTTGTTCAAGCTGAAAGATTCTCTTCTTTCTGTGCTTGTCATTAGCAATCAAGTGAAACAATTGAGTGTGCGCGTCCCCCTGGACAACCTTGCGGACCTTAGCCCGCAACGCCCACTTTAATTCCTCCTCATGGAGAAGCTCTTTCAACCTCATCTCCGCTTCAAGTTTAGATTGAAGCTCCGTGGCTTGCAAAATCATGGATTCGACTTTTAAATCTAGGGACTGAATAAGTGAAAGGAGCCTTTTCTTTTCAACCTTATAAATCCCACTAAGGTGCTTAGCCCACCCCCGTAAGAAACTTCTCAAATGCCTGATTTTATTCTGCCAGCATTCAACAGAAGTCCTACCTCCTGCATCCTTAGCCCATTCCCTGGCTATCAGATCCAAGAAGCCTTCACGTTCAAACCATGCCAGTTCGAATGAAAAACAATTTTTGTTTCCTACATGGTTTGGCTCACCTGAGTCCACGAGTAAAGGCGTGTGATCAGAAATTCCGTGCGAGAGAGCCTGGACCGTTACCAAAGGGAATTTCTGTTCCCACTCGACGCTTGCTAGGACTCGATCCAGCTTCTCAAATGTTGGTTTTGGCAAATTATTAGCCCAAGTAAACTTTCTACCAGAAAGCTCTATCTGTCTCAGATCCAAGCTCTCAATAATGGTGTTGAACATAAACAACCATCTGCCGTCAAAATTATCATTATTCTTTTCCTCTCTCCTCTAATGATATTGAAGTCACCCCCAACTAAAATTGGGAGCTGCTCAGAGCCGCAAATTTGGATAAGATCCGCCAGAAACTCTGGTTTAAACTCGGGCTGCGCTGCACCATAAACCGCCACCAGAGCCCAGTTAAACCAATCAGCTTTGGACCTAACCCGAAATTTAACCGCGAAGTCACCCATCACTACACTTCAAACTTCTAGCCAATCACATCTCACTCCAAGTAAAAAGCCATATGAGATAAATCTCTAGAAAAAGTATTGGAAGCTCTTAGATCGATGCACGGGAGGCTTTTAGACGTTGATGTTGTTTGTACAGTCAACATGTTTACTTTCCAAGATGACATGATTGTCAGAGTTGTGCGCTCCACCAACCCAATCACCATGTATTACTGATATACAAAATTTGTACCTGATAAGATTTGGGCTTCAATTGGAATCTACCGAATAAAGACCTAATTAGGATGAATTGGAGCATAACACCATCAAAGGAAACGTCAATAATCAATGGAATCAGAAACGCAAAGGAAAGTTATGGTAAACACACGAAGAAAATTTTCTGCACAAAAGCGAGAGAAACCAACCAGCTGATATAGATGATCGGCAAATTTGAGGCAATATACCGGTTGACCATGCCAGATCCATGCCTAACTTGTTTCAATCAGTTTGAGAGAGACCATGGAATTCCTTTCCATTGGGTAAATCAAGAACTCCTAGAAATTGTACGTGAGAAATAAATGTGAGAAACGAACCTGATGTGGAAGATGAAAATAAATTTGAGGCAGTAATCCCCTTGACCACGCTAGATCCATGCCCTATCTTGTTTGTATCAGTTTGAGAGATACTGTTGCATTGTTATCCATGGGTGGGAACCGAGAGAGAATGGAGATATGAAGGCTCGGTGGAATAGTTTCCATGCGGGGAGAGAGAAAGATGAGTCCATGGGAGAAAGAAGATGGAATGGTGGAATATTTCCATCGTGAGGAGACTTTGAGGAGAGAGAAGGAATAGGGAGGAGGGTTCGGTTGGATATGTAGATGGAATGAGATGGCAGTTAATTAAGATTCTCTTTTCCACAAATTTGAGAAAGATACGTGAGCCTTCAAAGGGGAAAATAATCTGAGAGAGTTGTATGGGTTGCTGTCACCGTGAAAACATGGCCCCACCAGATAAATGGCTTGTATTTTTTTATTAAATATAGATATTATATAGGCAGATCTAAACCGTAATAGCTTGGCCCCACAAGATTAACGGTCCTTAATTACTGATTAACGTGAGAATTTTTAGGGAGTCTGTAATTAGTATAGGTATAGATAGATAGATAGATAGATAGATATAGATATACATATATAGATAGATAGATAGATACATAGATATATAGATAGATGGCTACGAGATACTTGATGTACGTTATCATGAGCCTTTGTTAAATAATTGAATAATTAATAAAAATGACTGTATGCATCGATTAATGGACAGGCCGTGGATATTGACGTCCTTTTGTAAGAAAAAAAAAGGATATCGAACATTTCCATCCACTCTCTATCTCTCTCCTCCCCATTCCCCCGGTGCTCATCTTGTTTTCTGAGCGTGGTGAATCGACCCAATAAAGCAGCTGTGTCTGGTGACGGACCACAAGAGTGACGGTAACTGCCTGCGCAAACGACACCGGCGGTGAGTGACAGGTGGCTGCTCCCACGACTTACCAACACTGGATTTCTAGCAAATATACTTTAAACGAAAAACCTAAAAAAAATTCAATAAATTTTCCAATCTATCAATGTTCAATCATGGCAGTACAGAGAACAACACGTAATAAAAACAACAATCTTGTCCATGAATCACCTGACGACGACTACAAACACTGGAACGAGCCAAAGGCGCTCGCCGTCATCGCCCCTCCCTCATCTAAGCCGGGCAAATCTTGTTCTAGTAGACAGTTAAATGAAGCAGGAAAACCTCATCGGAGCATCACACGATGAGGTGGGGCGACTCTGGTGTGTCTCAGGGTGGACACGGTCCTGGCAGGTCCAGTCCCTGACCGAGACACCGTTTTGACCGGTCGCCGGGCTGTTCGGACCGGACCGGACCGACTAGCCTAGCGGTCCCGTTTTCAAGGACCGGACCGGCGCTGGCGAAGCCCGGGCCGGACCGAGCAGATCGGCGAACTACTACGGGCGGCGGTGTGCATGGATGCAACGGCAAGGAGGGCGACGTGCGCAGGTACTTTGGCGCAGTGGGCGAGCGCGGGCGACGTGGTATGGGAAGTGCACTCGGCGGCGCGGCTGTTAGCCATTATGTTCTCTGTGCCGTTTCTTCCTTAGAAGATTTTCTATTGCATCTAAACTCCTAATGTCTCAGTTGGTAGGTCGCGTTCCGGGTTTTATTTTCGTCCCACCTCAGCCGGTCTTTTTTGGTACTTCTTTGGTACTTGCTTCCACCTCCCATTCAGCCGAGACGGTTTATTTTCGCTGGTTTTTTTTCGCCATCTCCCCCACCCCACCCCACCCCATCCCACGCAATGCAGAAGAAAAAAACAGCCCTCAGGAAATCTCTGCTCCTCCCGATCTCCCGTCCAAAAGAAAAACGCAGCGACAAGTCGCTCCTGTCGCCTAGCCCCTCGCGCGCGCTAGGGTTCCTCACGCCGCCGTCGCGGCCGCCGCTGCATGGGTGTTCGTCGACTGGCCCTGCCTCCGGCGGCCGCCATCGCCCACCCCCATCCTCTCCCCAACCCCGCCGGCCTCCACTCCACTCCACTCCTCCGCAGGCGCCACCCAACCGCCGCCGCCCTCTCCCCACACCCGCACCCAAGGACGAGAGAGAGAGAGAGAGAGAGAGAGAGAGAGATGGCTCAGCCGGCGGCCAGATCCGCCCCTCCCACTCACCCAACTCTCTCTCCGTCGCCGCCATCTAGGCCGGCCGATTCCGGGGGCGCGCAGAACACTCCTCCTGTGCTCGCCTCGCGCCGCTGCGTCCACCCATGGAGATGAACTCCCCTCGAGCAGGGCCGTTTGATTCTTGGCAGGGAAGAAGCTATTTGGGCTGAATCAGATTAGGGAAGAAGAAGAAGAAGATGGATCAATACGAGGTGCTGGAGCAGATTGGGAAGGGCTCCTTTGGCTCTGCGCTCCTGGTGAGGCACAATGTTGAGAGGAAGAGGTTGGTGCAACTCCATTGCAATTCCACCCTTGCTTGCTCTCCACAATCCCTGGACCATCTCTGAATATCAAGTATGCCTTGTTTCAGGTATGTCTTGAAGAAGACCCAGGTCGCCCGTCAGACCGTCAGGTGCCGGCGATCCGCGCACCAAGAGGTCTCTTTCATTCCCTATTTTGTGCCATGTCACATGTTAGCATTCAACTTAGATGCATGGTTTGTTTGACCTTTGGATGAAATTCGGCATTTTGTTCATGCAGATGGAGCTCATCGCAAAAGTAAGGAGCCCTTACATCATGGAATACAAAGATTCTTGGGTGGAGAAGGTAAGAATGGTCCTCCCCTCTTCTCTTATGATCTTATCTTGCAACGTTTCAATGTTCCTACTGAAAATTTCAAAAAGAAAAAAATGTTCCAACGGAAGGATTCATGTGACCGCCGACGTCTGAAATGAGTGTTTTTTGTTGTTGGCATCAGGGGTGCTATGTGTGCATCGTGATCGGTTACTGCGAGGGAGGGGACATGTATGTGTGTAACTTGTGAAGTGAGCTCTGAACTAAATTTGGAACCTGTAACGAAATTGTGGTTCTCTGTTTTTCCCTCTGCATTTGCAGGCTAGAGGCCATTAAGAAGGCTAAGGGCAACCATTTCTCGGAGGTGCTCAACTACTCTGTAATATGTCTTGTTCAGTAGCCGCAAATTCCGCTTACTGAATTTTGCCCCGTTGCAATGCCAATTTTTCTGGATGCAGAAACTCTGTGTGTGGCTTGTGCAGCTCCTGATGGTGCTTAATTACTTGCATGCCAATCATATCCTTCATCGAGATGTCAAGGTTGTTACATTTGTAACCTTTATCTGGTACTCACATTTCATTTCAGTTAAGCCTAGCCGGTTGCTCACCATGCATAGTACTTTTTTTCAGTGTTCAAATATATTTCTTACAAAGGACCAAAGTATACGGATCGGTAAGTACACTCTAATAAAATCAGTTACTATGAAAAATACTTGAAAGAACTGACGGCAATATCTTCTGTTTCCGACTATATATGTTGTCTGAAACAGGTGATTTTGGGCTGGCTAAAGTGTCGACTTCTGATGATTTTAGCTTCGTCAGTAAGTTGTCCTTGCAATTAATGCATCATAAAAGCTAGGGATAATTTGGGTGTGTCGTCCTCGATATGTTACGACACAAAATGTTGATCATTTTCACGATTGCAGACACAACAGATGCTTCTTCATCTCACTGGTCTCTAGAGGAAGGTATGCTCTTAACAAAATAAATTTGATCATATTATCTATTCATAATTTTTCTCACATAAATTTATTCAGATATAAAATTGACTGTTCCTAACAGTACACTGAATAATTTTGCAGGAAGAGATATTGTCTGAAGCAAATGAGTGCCTTAGAAGAAAAGAAAATGTAATTTCCAATTGCACGTATTAATTAGCTTACTGAATTCTTTCCCTTGAGAATAAATAATTTAACTCGTCATTTCTGTCCTTTCTAGGAGGAGTTCAATTGTTTCCCCAAATTTCCTTCCACGATTTTGTAACCCTTTGCAGAATCGCATGGGGAGGTTCGCAACATTGTCTACTCATCTGATAGGAAATCAGTATCTATTGTCTATCATGTGATTATGGAACTGATGCAGAGTACCCTTCTTTGCATGGGAGTTATATGTGGTTCAGTTTGCAGAATCTTGTTTGGTTTTACATTGATCTTGCATGCTCAGTTTTTGGGCGTATAACCAGTTTGTAGGTCCTACTATTTGATCTGTGGACGTGACCAATGAGGGCATGGAGATTATGGCGAGGCATGGTGATGCGGTGGCAGTGGTGAAGGTAACCACATCGAAGGCAGCGGCAATGGGTGGTTGTCGATGAAAGCAACATGGGGATGGGGGAGGTGGAGAGGCGAGGGATGGAGGCGGAGGACGGCAGCCAGGGAGACGGAGTGGCAGTGAGATTGGACGAGCTCGCCTGCGGAGTGCGTGGGCAAGATTTCATTTCCGGGTTGGACGAGGGCTTCTTTGTTTGTGTGTGTGTGCATGTGTGAGTTCACACCGATACTCGACCAAATATTGTGCATGGTTATCTGAAATTCTAGACAATAGTTCACATCCCAGTGGCAGGTAAGAACCTTCTTTTTAATTTATCAAATGGCGTCAATAGACCATAAAATTATCTTCATTTATAATACTAAAGATATGTCAATACATGTTCTTACATTTAGGCTCCTAAACCTGTTGAATGAGTTCTATATACAAGATTTATATTGTCCTTCTATAAATTAAGACTACACTTGCTATTGATGACTCTATAATTGTCAACCTGGACAGTAACAACACACTATCGTTTTATCTCTCAATGTGAGCAAGTAAGATTTTTTTTCCAGAGCTTTATTCTTTTGTATTATTTTTCTATTACAGAAGTTGATGCTCCATCTTGTTATTCATTTCCTGGGATCATTTCTCGAGGAATGTACGGATTTCTCGAAGTGACGCAATGCTATGATCTTCAACCATGAAAATGAAACTGTCAGCGCTGATGGCCTGCTCCTGTGATCTCATAGGTACCAAAATGCAGCTTAAATCTCTTTTTGAGAATTGGTTCCTGATGTTACATTTAGCTACTCCTGTATATCTTTTAGATTTTTTTCTCTTTGTAAATTTTGATTTTTGTTTGCTCACCTTGTAATCAACTCTGTATTTGATGATTTAGAAATCAGAATTCAGTTTAACTCTGCAATTAACCCTTAATGATAATATAATTGTTCTGGTTGCACTCATCCCTAATTCATAGCTTCACCAATGGTGATAGCATTGTGTCAAGGAGCAGGTGGAGAGGGAGAAAGAGAAAGGGAGAATGGAAGCCAAGTGATAGACAAAGAGAGTGAAAGGTAGAAGACATGCAATAACTTGTGTTATCTTACTTTATTTATTGAAGACCTATACCAATGCACAAGTATTTGTCGTTGTATGATGGAAACCAGATGCCATCATGCTTATAACATATTTTTGAATTAAAAGAATAATTTGATCATTGTGTCTATATTTTATGATTTCGTGTCAACGCACTGGCATTTGGCTTCAGCCCATCAATTAGACCAGCTAGGTCTACGCACACTCCAGTTTGGTATTTAAGCTATTAATTCTTGGATGAGTGTGTTTGTAGGCGAGAAGGGAAATATGTTACTCTGCAAATTCCAAGTCTTTTATCATGACTATTATTACACGTCAAACATGGAGTAATGAGAGCGTGAGTGTGTTTTGAATTCTTAATTGGTAAATTCTGGTGATTAACTGACCGGAGATTCAGTTTGGATAGCTACCCAGGGGTATGAGTGTGATCAGTGTGACTAATTGTGATTTGTTTAGTGGTGAAAATGTAGGAATTAATTTGTTTCACCAATTCTGCACTTGCATTTGGCCATAGAATTTAGTTGGGGTAGCATATGCCCAGAATTTAATTAACCACAATTTTGAGAAATTTTTGGAAGTTGTTTATTTGTTTTATTAAACATGGTCGAATTTTCTTATAATTGCAGGTATTTGGTTCAAAATATATTTTTCTACTGTTAACCGATAGCATGGATATCACTATTCATCATGATGTCCATAAGAAATCATCATGACATGTCGAATCCTCAACCACTCAGTTAGATGTTGATGGATCTGCATCACAGCTTCTGTTGAATTCTCATGGTTGGAGATACTGCAAGAATTCTGATTCGGCACGGCCCTCATGGAGACAATGGAGATGGTGTTCAGCGGTGCGCTCAGCCAGAGTTCGCCGTACGTCCGACATTTGCTGATTCGGCAGGGCCCTCATGGAAACAAAGTACGTCCGACATTTTCTCTTCTGTGAATCAGTCCATAGGCCCTTTAATAGTTGTGTGTTGCTGGGTGTTTTCATCATGGGCTTCTTGTTTCTTTTAGTCCATGAAAGACGCATTGGAGCACCAGGTCAAAAGCAAGGCCTTTTCAAGATACTAACCTAAATGCTGAAATACTTTGTTATTGCCACTTTTAGTGTAGCTGTACTGATGCAGATAAGCTAAAAATCTCTCTTGCCTTCTCTTTGATGCCCTGATGACTTGTGTGCTTAATTATTAAGTAAATTACATTATGGCGCATGTTATTTCCCATGTCGCCATAGGGCATTGTTCTTTTGGGACATGCATAGGGGTGCTTTGTACCGGTACGTAACTTCGTGCTGAAAACAAGAGCAACATGTTTTCTTTGTAGGTCAGAATTATTAACAAGATATGAAGAATTAACCTGTTAATTTCTTTGCAAAGGAATTGGCCAGTTAGTATTTTACTAAATAATTATGGACTAGCTACTATTTTTACAATGGTTTGCCTATTGGACTAGGGACGTGTGATATCTTTCTCCCGTTGCAAAGCTAAACCACGTCGTGTCATCTTTGTAGTTTACATATTTTTTAGATGTGTTGGCACACATTTTGAGGCATCATTTTCTTTCAAGTCGTTCATCATCATTGGTCCCATTCTGCACAAGACTATCGATGATACCACTCTGCATTGGACCTACACAATCATCAATTTTACCAATGTCACAAATGGTTTGTCTTGTAATGTGACATTATGGCTAACTGTTAGGTTTTAATTATGGCTGGTAGCTGTCCTTGGATGCTGTAAATTTTGTTAACCTAACTCCCTGCTATATGCACAGTTCAGGGCGCAGAGAAACTAATGGAGCAACCAGGAGTCCAATCATTTGAAGGCAGAACATTGAACATATCAGTGATCGGACACTCGAGACAACTCTTAATGAGTTCTAGCAACCGAAGACAGAATATTTGTGTAGGATGCAACAAAGTTGCATGTCATGAGATTATTGAATACGTTGAGTAATTTGGAATGGAAACATTTTTGGTTAAATAGGATGCTCTTGAGATTATTTCTCATGCCAACATGGCATGCCCGAGCGAAAAATGTGTCACCCTTTGACAGGACCATGCCTTGTTAGAGGAGGTTTCTGGTTGGATAAATGAGAAGGCCATGATGCCTATTTGGGCTAAGATGACTCCTAACATTGCAGGTATTACAGATGGAACTTAAGCTTCCATAATGCATTTGTTGAGTAATTAGCAGTCACATATCTTCTGTGTTTTTAATTGCTATACGGTGTCAACAAATAATGAGGTTCTAAATTATTATTTTTATCATTGCCTACTTTTCAAATGGTAGTTTCTCTTTGCATTGATCTTAGTAGTTTGATTCTCCAGTAGTACATTTGGTGATCCTAACCAGAAGCTAGCTGTTAGAGAATGACAATGGACTATTCATGTAAGATAGTTTTTGTCCAACATTGCATTGTTCTATATATCTTCTCTCGCATGTTTGGCTTTGGCATCAATAGGGACAGGGTGGGCGATCATGGTGGGATTAGGCATGTGAATTCTGGTTTTAGTGTCACTTCCATGTTTGGTAAGGCAGACAAAAACTCTGAGTGGCTGATTTGTATCTTGAAATGCATCCTGTGACGAATCATCATGAAGTGCCAAGGTATATTAAACTTTCTAAAACGGTGGGAGTTCAACCTCAAATCATAATCCATCACCCACCACCCCTCCCTAATTACTGTCCCTCCAGCCAAACAACCCCGCAATTTCTAATTTAATGTTTTGTTTGCTGTATTAAAAATGAGTCCTGGTCTTGTTGCATTGTAAAGATCAGATATGTAGTGCACAATTGATGATAATCTTTCAGTCTTACTCCCTCCGTCCGGAAATTCTTGTCCTACAAATGGTTTTATCTAGACTTGTTTTAGTTATAGATACATCTATTTTATCCATTTCTAGGATAAGTATTTCCGGCGGAGGGAGTAACATTCATTAGCCAATGGCCCCACAATAGCATGTCCACCTAGCTGCTAGGCACATTACGTCATTGTGCACACATCCGCTCCTCCTGCTTAATTAAAAGGAAAAGAAGGGCGCGCAGATGGCCCGCGATTCCTGGACATCGTGATGCCTTAGTTTAACCGAGCGCTTGTTTCTCTTCGAATCGCTCCAATTTCTTTTGATGCTACAATTCCTAATTGTCTATTATGCTATTCCGTCGTGCCTTGTCACTTCGGTTGTGAATCATCAAGCGCTGACACCGACGAACTATGTTTAGGTATGTGAATGGTTATCCTTAGTAAATCATGCTTTTAGCATTTTATTTTTAGTTCTTCCACATCACATTGTTGCACTGTTAGGGGCTATAAAGGGTATCATTGTCACCCATTTTCTAGGAGGAACTGGGTTCGGGCCTTTTGCTCTAAAAAGAAGCGAGTGAGAGTGAATACTTGTCAGTGTGAATGAAAACCGTATTATGTCAATTTCAATAAACATTTCTGATTAGAACAATTGAGTTTGTACAAAAAAATCACGTCGCAAAACCATCATCAAACATCGCCATCGTGAGTGGCAGCAGCTTCACTTCACCCCCTCTCCATATATGGGACGAAAAAATATGTATTAGAAGAACCGATATTCCACATGATGAATTACAATTTATTTGAATGGTACTATATATATATATATATATATATATATATATATATATATATATATATATATATATATATTTGGCCCGTGGCAACGCACGGGCATTATACTAGTGCAAGTAATGGAGCGCCTGCATAAGCCCACGATTTTCTCTGTGAGGGCCTTGCCGTTATTAGCTGATCAAATCGGACGTGGAGGTTATCATCAAATTGCGCCGTGATTTTCGGATCAAATCCACTTTCTCTCCTACTTTTCTATTTTCTGTTCGACTGGAAACGGCAGCGTGGGATTGATATGGCTCGTGATTATAGGAACTAGCCGGTAACCCGTGCAATAGGACGGGCTAGTTATGCCAGTATAAGTTTAGTATTATTTTTCCAAAACAATATTTTGAATATAAGAAAAGAACTAATTCTGAGTTCATGTACTTTGTATTAAGCCCTTGAATTATTATTTATTTAAAACAGTTAACATTTTTCATTGAGCCATAAACCCACATAAAAATTTACATTATCTAAAAGCTTAATAGTGTTATTTGCTCCGTGAAATATGAAGATATTCTTTTTGACATGTGCCAAATGCTGATGCCGAAACCATAATGTGGAAATTTTCTTATAACCTGGAGAAGATCGTCCCTTGTGGTAACTCTCCCAACTATATTTAATCTAAATGTGTTTAAAGCAAAGTAGATCAGGCAATCAGTAGACTTGACAATACTCTTGCACCTCTGGTAGTTGTATGTAATGAAATGCAAAAAGAATTAACTCCAGAAAACTTGCACAACACAAAAACAATCAGGCCTTACTGTTATGAAAATCTTCACTACAAAATACAATTTCAGCAAATCTTTTAGTACCATACCTCTGCTAATGCGAGAGACCAACTATTTCTATAACCCCGAAGATCAAATGGAAGTACTATCAAATAGTGAACTTGTTATGCTAATCAGATGCATCATGGTGGATACTGGTGTCATGATATTTCACACTACTTTGTAAAATATAAAATAAAAGATGATTATATATCTGCAATAGAAAGAAATGGAGTAGGCCAAGGTTAATAAAATTATCTTTCTAAATGACATCTAAGATGTGTTAAAATTTAAAAGTAATTTGCGAAATGTTTTTTCTCATCCACTCACGTCCAAACATTTATATCCTTTCTCATGAGAAGGAGAAACATGAGTGAAGGTACACCTGGCCTGGCTTTCTAAATCAAGAAATAACCACTACTAGGAAAAGGCCTGCTAGTGGCACACCTATTTTGGCTACTAATGGCGCACTACAGGTGCGCCACTAGCATCACGTCATTAGAATTTTATACTAATGTCGCACCCCTGGTGCGCCATTAGTATACCAGATACTAAGAGCATCTCCAGCTGTTGGCCCCCTAGGGGGCGCCTAAAATCGCCGCCTGGGGGTGACCCGACGCAAAAAATGGGTCTGGGGGCGAGTTGCCCCCCAGCCGCCGGCCCCAGGCGTGAAAAAAAAATAGACAAAATTGGGCTGAAACACGCCACTTTTTTGGCAAACATGGGTTTTTATATTCGCAAATTTGGGCTAAAACACGCCATTACATATAAAAACTAGTCAAAAAATAACTTGCTGAAGGCCGAGAAGTCGCCGTCGTCGCCTCCATCGTCGGCCTTCTGCTCCTTGACTCGGGCGCCCCTGCTGGACCCCTCCCCGGCTGGTGGCGGCGGCGGCGGCGCGTCGTCGTCGTCATCGCTGTCGTCGATGATGACGACGCCGCCTTCGTCGCGGCCTCGGCGGCGCTGCGCGAAGCACTCTAGGGCGGCGCGCTGGCGCTCCCTCGTCATTTTCAGGGAGTCTTGGCGTGCCCATTCAAGGGCCGCGTCATCGTCGAGCTCGACCTCGCTGTGCTCCGCCTTCACCGGCGCCAGCAGCCCCGGCTCCGTCTTCACCGGAGCCAGCCCCGGCTCCGTCTTCACCGGCACGAGACCCGGCTCCGTCTTCGACTTGACGAAGCGCGGGGGAGGAGCCGACGAGGAAGCGCACCGGCCGCGCTCGCTGATGACGATGCCGGCGCTGCGTGTACGCCGGCCGAGTGGCGTCTCCGCCGCGGGCTCGGCCTTGACGCCGAGCAGAGATGGAGTGCCAGAGGAGTGGGAGGAAGAACGCGACGAGGAAGAGGAGGAGGAGGAGGAGCCGAACCTCCTCGGCGCCCAATGCCCATCACGTCGACGGTGCGTCGGTGCGGCCGTCCTCGCCGGGGGGGGGGGTACGCCAACGGTGGGTTGTTGCCGCCCTCGAGGTGCTCCAGCACGCCATCGAGGGTGCGGCCGGGGACGCCCTACCAGAGGTGGCGCCCCTCGCTGTTCTTAGTGCCGCCGACTACCGGCGCCCCGTTGGTGGACGCCAGCCGTTGCTGCTGGCGGCACTCAAAGTACGTCGCCCAAGCCGCGTTGTTGTCGGCGGCGTACTGGGGAAGGGAGCGCTCGGCGTCGGTTAGTGAGGCACGCGTGATCTCCACCTCGTAGGCGAAGTACGATGGCTTGGTGACGGCGTCGGGCAACGAGGGAATGGGCACTCCCCCATTGCTGAGCCTCTAGCCCGTCGGCCCGGCGCGCATGTCCGGCGGCGCCGGGATGTTCGCCTAGAACAGGAGCCAGGACTCCTGTTCGCGGAGCGAACGGCGGCAGAAGCCGTTGGCCGCCGTCTCGTCTCTGGGGAAACACTCGGCCATCGGGGAGTGGGAGTGGCTGGGGAGAAGAGATCGGCGGGAGAGGGAGGGCTGGGGGTGGCACTCCAACACAGGCGAGCGAGACCATATATAGCCGAGGGAGGGGAGGCGTCGACGCGCCGCCCCGTGACATGCTGCCCATGAGAGGAATCAATGGAAAAGCTGACCGGCGGCAGCCTTGCCATTGATTCCCCGCGGGAAACCGAGGCGTCGGGAAGACGAGGCGGGCGGTGTCGCTGACGCGGCTGCCCCACGGCACGACTGCCAAGCGGCGCTTTCGCGCCAAAAACGATTCGCCCGTCGCCCCCGAGCGCCCCCCAACGCGCCGGGTTCGGGTTGGGTTCGCCGGCGCCAATTTCGGCCTGAGCCGGCGAAAAATGGGCCATTGGGGGCGCAACTGGGCCAATTTTTTGATGCCGGCGGCCAAAAAGTCGCCTGGGGGCCTTGTGGTGGGCACGGCTGGAGATGCTCTAATGGCGCACCACGGAGTGCGCCATTAGTATATCACATGGTGCGTCATTACTATCTGACTTAGTAATGGCGCACCACATAGGGAGTGCGCCATTAGTATTTTTTCAGAATTTTGTTTTCAATTTTTTTTTCTTTTTTTCCTAATCTCGGGTCAATATGCTTAATCTCAAGTCAAATCGCACTAAGTGGTCAAACTTCCCAGAAGGTCACCCATCCTCACACTACTCCAGCCCGAGCAGGCTTAACTTCGCAGTTCTATCCAACCCCAACACCACCTCACTTAACAAGCACTTGTTTTTTTGTCACTTAACAAGCACTTGTTGATATATCTATCATATCAATCCTATTAAACCTTGTTGATGTTTACGACTTTGTTCATGTTCATGAGTATGATGAAATTTTGAAAAATATTTCAAACTTCCCGGTCATAGCCCATCTAATCGAAAAAGAATAAATCGAAACTAATTTTTTTTTCTGTTACTAGTGGCGCACCTAGCAAACGGTGCGCCACTAGTAAGTTTGAAATTTATTGAATTTTTTTGCCTCCAGATCTTAAAAGCCCCGTAATTTTTTTCTGTTAGGTTTTTGAGGATTTAGAAAATGTTTAACCTGATTTTATACTAACAACTGATTATAGAAGAGATTGGACCATGGACTCCTCTAAAAAAAATAACATGAAATTCTGAACCACCCAGTCCTTTAAGAGATGGCTACATGAGACATGTATCCCTGAGTCCAAGACTATTCTCTTGTAATTCGTTACATAAAAACAATAGACAATAACATTGATTGCTAATGACCGGAGAGCAAAAGGTCATTGCGTAAAAGTATATATGATAACAATTAATATGGAATAAGTATCATCGAAGCTAGAATTTTCTTGTTCAAATGTCAATTCCATTTGTTCTTGAGGTTAATTTTTAGAAGGACTATTTTCATATTTCTACGCTACATTGCCATTTGTATATGGTAGCAGCTTTTAGGACGCCGCATATTTCTCCTGGAACATGTACTGCTTGGCAACATGGGCAGACTGCAGCATACTACTTTATTGTTTATGCATCGGGGAGATAGGATTTATGTTAACATGCATGGTGCTGCACCGCTATAACCTTAAATTATGCGCCATTGTCCCATCCTGAACCTGTTCATGAATACAACAACCAATTAACAGACATACAGAAGATTGATACAAAATATCGACCTTGTTTAATATCCCCAGGAAAATATCATGTAATCCTTATTCCGTGAACTACGCTAGTGCTAGCCTCATCTCCAGGATTTGAGTAGTTAACTAATTGACTACAGATAAATACAACAAACCTGGTTAGCAATGATCTGTGAGGACATCAATTACAATTAAACAAATGCCATTTGTCGTCTCGAACCATACGGAGGGGCTCACCTGAGATCATGGAGAGCGATGTCAGAGCCGAGTTGGGCGCACGACCAACAGTGAGGTAGGGAATTATGTTTTCTCTTACTCAGGGAGGCACATGTTGCTTCTCCACTTTGCACCAACATAACATGAACCAATCCGGTGCAGGCTATAGGGTAGGACTCATATATCCGTCAGGTAGAGGAGTGAGCAGAGATGTCGCGGTGATGTTAAAGAGGAAGGAGTGGCATCCGACGGCAAGCTAACTGCAGCACCACATTGCTGGGCTAAATCTGTTCTAGCCAGATGTCTTGCATCGGTGGTTGGCATTTATTGTTGAGTATATGTGTTACTCCCTCCTTCCATCTATATAGGGCCTAATATGTTTTTTGAGACTAACTTTGACCAAGTTTTGGAGCAATAATATATGACATGCAAGTTACACAAAGCATACCATCAAATTCGTACGTGAAAGAAGCTTCCAATGATATAATTTTCACATTATATATCTCATGTATTATTAATCTAATCAATAGTCAAAGGCAGCCTTGAAAAATGCATTAGGCCCTATATAGATGGAAGGAGGGAGTATGTGCATATTGTGTATTGGGTCCGTCTCCTAGTTTCTTGTATAGTTGGGTCCGTGGCCCACCTTTGTATATCATATATACGTGCCTATGCACGAGAGCAATATATCGTGCAATTCACATAATTTACAAGGTATCAGTTTTTAGGTTCTATACCCTCGTTTACCGCTGCCGCCGCCGCCGCCGCGCCTCCTCACGCGCCGCCGCCGCCGCCGCTTCTCGCCTCGCCCACTTGCACGTCGGCCGCGCATCGCTTTCCCTGCCCCGGCCGCACGTCGCTGTCCCGCGCGTTGTTTTCCCTGCGCGCGTCGCCCGTCGCTAGCTTTCTCGTAGCTACGTGCATCGCTTTCACCGCTGGCCGCACGTAGCTCTCAAAGCCACGGGTCGCTACACATTTCGATTTGAGTACGGGGCTGTTTAATTTGCGACTAACTTTGTCAAATGTTGCCACATCTAAAATTAGGCAAGTTTGACTAACTTAGGTGAGTGTTTTGTTCAAGCCACACTTAGATCCCACATGACATACACACAAAAAATGTGGCAAGATTTCCTTAGGCTTGCCAACTTGTGGCTTTCATTTTGATGAACTAACCTTAGGCAAGCTTGGCAAAAATGTGTGGCAAAGTGTGGCAATGCTAGGACTAGAACCAAACAACCCTTACATCTTCATGAATTAGTTATCTTCCGAATTGCCCCGATAGCTCCAACCGCCAGCTGCATCGCCGCCTGCACTCGCATCGCTATCCGTTGCTGTCGTCATGTCGTCGTCCGTCACCTCCTCCGCGTTCACCAACTCCAACCCGTTCGCCGACATCAACCCTCCCAACGTGAACAACATCCGCAACCTCAACATCTTCGAGCGGGTGCCGGTTCGCCTCTCTCAGGCGGACTCCTCCTACTACACGTGGAAGACGTATTTTTCCCTCGTATTCCGGGAGTATCATCTCATGGACCACGTGGACGGTACCGTCGACTCCAGCCTCGTCCTCGAGTTTCATGACTGGTTCACCATCGACACCACGATCATCCACTGGTTTTTCC
Organism: Triticum aestivum; assembly: GCF_018294505.1. Lineage (NCBI taxonomy): Eukaryota > Viridiplantae > Streptophyta > Magnoliopsida > Poales > Poaceae > Triticum > Triticum aestivum. Next base: position 39,050,992 of record NC_057810.1, read on the forward strand.
TCACCATCTCGCCTGACCTCTTCCAGACGGTCGTGGCAGACGGTGATCATGCCTACGCCGTGTGGACCAAGCTGAACGGGCTCTTCACCGACAACTAGCTCCAGCGTCGTGTTTTTTTGCAGCAAGAGTTCTTTGGGTGTCATCAGGACAACACCTCCGTCGACGACTATTGTCGCCGCCTGAAGACTCTCGCTGACGAGCTCCGTGATATTGGCGCGAGGATCGATGATGACCTCCTCCTCACTACGCTCACCGCCGGGCTCAACGAGGACTTCGGCAACGCCGCGGCGAACCTCAGTCTCATCCCCAAACCGTCATTCGCCAAGTTCATTGCGTACCTCCGCTTGGAGGAGCGGCAGATGAAGCAGGTGAAGGCGCGGGCCATCCACACCGCCCTCGCCGCCGGCACCACCCGCGGCGGCTCCTCGGCGCCTCCAGCCGCCCCGGTCGCGCCCCCGCCACAGCGCCACTTGGCGCCGTTCCCGGCGCCACCGTCGTACCCGGCCACCCAGCAGTCGGGGCTGCTCCCGCTGCTCTATGGGCCGCCCGCCCCTCCTGCCGAACGGCGCCGCGGGGGCCGGCGCGGTGGAGGCCGCCACAGCGGTCAGCAGCAGCAGCCGCAGGGCGCCGGCCAGCCCCGTCAGCAGCAACAACAGTTCCAGGTGCCCCCTCCGTGGGCCTCCGGCTACAACCCGTGGACCGGCGTTGTTCATGCCAACACCATGCCGGTTCCACGGGCTCCTTACCGTGCCGCGCCCACCGGTGCATTAGGCGTACTATGCGGCTCCGCAGCCGTACGACGGCTACCCCTTGCCGCAGCTGAGCAGCGCCTACGGTCTCCCTGCGGCCCCGCCGCCGCCCTCGCCGGCCCTGCCGCCGGCGCCCTGGGATCCGGCGCTCGTTGCCGCACTGCACACCGCACCTATGCCGAACGACTACACTGGAGGCGGTGATTGGTACATGGACACCGGGGCTACGGCTCACATGTTTGCTCATCCTGATAATCTTGCCTCCTTCACTCCTGTCACCACCGACCGCCGCATCATTGTCGGCGACGGTCCCACACTCCCCATCACACATGTCGGGCACACTTCTTTTCCTTCTAATTCCATGCCTATTACTTTGTCTAACATACTTGTGTCACCTCATCTTATTAAGAACCTTGTTTCTGTTCGTTGTTTAACTCGTGAAAATCCTGTTACTGTCGAATTTGACGAGCTTGGTTTTTGTGTCAAGGACGCTCAAACTAGGATGGTACTTCACCGATGTGACAGCCTCGATGAGCTCTATCTGGTGCTTTCGTCATCCTCCTCCACCACCGCACCGGTTGCTCTCTCCACTAGCGTCGATCTCTGGCACGCTCGTTTCGATCATCCCAACCCCGTCACACTTCGTCATATTCTTAGGAGTTTCAGTTTCAGTTGTAATAAGATAGATGATCACACCTGTCATTCCTGTCGTGTCGGCAAACATGTTCGTCTCCCGTTTAGTAACTCCACCACCATAGCTTCTTTTCCTTTTCAGTTGATTCATAGCGATGTGTGGACCTCTCCGGTTCCTAGTAACTCAGGCTACTTATATTATCTGGTTATCCTTGATGATTATTCTCACTATGTGTGGACGTTTCCTTTACGACGAAAGTGGGATGCACTCTCCACTTTGACGGATTTTTACTCCTATGTCAGCACACATTTTGGGCGTCCCATCCTTGCTCTTCAGACTGACAATGGAAAAGAGTTCGACAACCTTGCTTTCCGCACTTTTCTGTCACACCACGGCACAGTTTTTCGTCTCACATGCCCGTATACTTCGCAACAGAACGGTCGAGCCGAGCGCGTCCTTCGCACTCTGAACAACTGCGTTCGCACGCTCCTGTTCCATGCTAATGTGCCGCCTCGTTTCTGGCCGGACGCACTCGCTACTGCTTCACTTCTCATTACCCTTCGCCCCTGCCGTCCACGGTGGAACTATGCACCTCACCATCTTCTCTTCGGTACGCCCCCATCTTATGATGGCTTGCGTATTTTTGGGTGCCTTTGCTATCCTAGCACTGCCGACTCTGCTCCTCACAAGCTTGCACCTCGTTCTGTGGCTTGCATCTTCATCGGCTACCCCTCCAACTCCAAGGGATATCGGTGATACGATCCCGTCTCCCACCGTGTGTTCACTTCCCGGCACGTTTACTTTGATGAGCATGTGTTTCCGTTTCAGCAGGTACCCACGGCTGTTCCTCCGGCCACCGGTGACGCGGGCTCCTCGACGCCTCTCCGAGGGCGCTCGCGCGCCTCTCTTGGCCCGCCCCTGGCTTTGAGGCGCCCCCCCCGCATGTAGTGCCTCCTACAGCCGCAGCGCTGGCGCCCCCGGTGCCCCCGACGTCATCGCCCGCGGACCCCCCGGTGCCTGCGGCGCCCCCCCCCCCCGGCGCCCCCGGTGCCTGTGGCGCCCGCGGCCCCCCGGTGCCTGTGGCCCCCTCGGCGGTACCGGCGCCCCTGGTGCCCCCGGCCTCCTCGGCGCCTTCTGTGGCCGGTCCGGTCACCCGCGCGCGTACGGGCGTTTTTCGCCCGAGCTCGCGCTATACCTCAGATGACTACGTCGATGTGGCGTCCACCTCTGAGCCGTCGCCGTTGCCGTCCTCCATTCGAGCCGCTCTTTGTGACCCGCTCTGGATGGCTGCGATGCAAAAGGAGTTTGATGCCCTGTTGCGCAACCGGACGTGGCAGCTTGTTCCCCGCCCCCAGCACGCCAACGTGATTACCGGGAAGTGGGTTTTTAAACACAAGCTCCGTCCTGATGGTACCCTTGATCGCTACAAAGCGCTGGGTCGTTCGTGGCTTCCGACAGCATGCTGGCATCGACTTCACCGACACCTTCGCTCCGGTCGTCAAGCCCGGCACGATACGCACGGTTCTCCACCTTGTGGTCTCCCGTGCTTGGCTGGTGCACCACATGGACGTCTCCAACGCCTTCCTCCATGGTCACCTTGAGGAGCAGGTCTTCTTCCAGAAGCCCACTGGGTTTGTTGACCCGACACTTCCCGACCACGTGTGCCTGCTTTCGCGGTCCTTGTACGGCCTCAAGCAGGCTCCGCGCGCTTGGTACCAGCACATTGCGGCGTTTCTCCACCAGCTTGGGTTCCGCTCTACTCGCTCGGACGCTTCACTCTTCGTCTACCATCAGGGCTCTGACACGGCCTACTTGCTGCTCTATGTCGACGACATCATCCTGACGGCATGTATGGCTGGTCTCCTCAGTCAGCTCATGGCTCGTCTTCGCGCTGAGTTCGCAATCAAGGACTTGGGTCCTTTGCACTACTTCCTCGGTGTCGAGGTGGTGCGCCTTCCTGATGGCTTCTTCCTTCATCAGCGGAAGTACGCTCACGAGCTCCTGGAGCGCGCAGGCATGCTTAACTGCAATCCCGCCGCTACGCCTGTTGATACGAAGGCCAAGCTTTCTGCCACGGATGGTTCTCCTGCTTCGGATGCTGCGTTCTATCGGTCCATCGTTGGTGCTCTCCAGTACCTCACTCTGACTCGGCCAAAGATCCAGTATGCCGTGCAGTAGGTGTGTCTTCATATGCATGCTCCTCGAGACGTTCACTGGGCTGCCGTCAAGCGGATTCTCCGCTATATCCGTGGCACTATGGACCTTGGCGTCACGCTTCACGCCTCCGCGGACACCGCCCTCACTGCCTACTCCGATGCAGACTGGGCGGGCTGCCCTGACACTCGTCGCTCCACTTTGGGCTATTGTGTCTACATTGGACCCTCACTTCTCTCGTGGTCGTCCAAGCGGCAGCCTACGGTCTCTCGTTCCAGTGCTGAGGCTGAGTATCGTGTGGTGGCCAACGCCGTCGCCGAGTGTTCGTGGCTTCGCCAGCTGCTTCAGGAGCTCTCTTGCCCTGTTGACCGTGCCACGGTGGTCTACTGCGACAACGTCTCGGCTGTCTACCTCTCCGCTAACCCGGTGCATCATCGACGGACCAAGCATATTGAGTTGGATATTCATTTTGTTCGGGAACAGGTGGCCCTTGGCCATATTCGTGTTTTACACGTCCCTACTTCCCAACAATTTGCAGATATCATGACCAAGGGCTTGCCTACGGCTTTATTTGAGGAGTTCCGGTCCAGTCTTTGCGTCAGCTGCGGTGCCGCTTCGACTGTGGGGGGGTGTTGAGTATATGTGTTATGTGCATATTGTGTATTGGGCCCGCCTCCTAGTTTCTTGTATAGTTGAGGTCCGTGACCCACCTTTTACATCATATATACGTGCCTATGCACGAGAGCAATATATCGTGCAATTCACATAATCTACATTTATGGCTGCGCTTAACTTTTACCTCTTAAAAACTGAACCTTCTGTAAGTAGCAACTCGACCAATCAAACCTGATGAATGTCATTGAAATTATGTCATACAGGGCTACATGATGGTGTAATACTAGAGTTAAGTCGATCAATTTTGGCAGACAATTATATATCTTGCTTTAATTAAGTTGCCATAGCCAGTAGATTGGAAGTGCTAATGAATAGATACTACATCCTAGTTCTTGATGTTGATTAGTAAACCTATTCGTAGGCCCATAGCAGGCCATATAATCACACTTTAGATGTTTGAGAATCAACCGTTAAATACCTTACCTGGAGCGACCAACAACGATCCATTACTATCGACCACTGCTCTATGGACGCTGCAATAAGTATATCTTTATCCGAGATTGCTTTTACACGGCGTCGATGATAGAAGCTCCTGAAGTCTTCCTTATCATACTCGCTTATTCATTGCCGGATTTCCTTGCATCCTTACAACACGAGACCTCGAGCCGCGGCAAGTAATGCATCCTGATCGGAAGCTCAACTTCAGTTCGAGGACAATATGCGCCCTGGATATTGTGGCAAAGCCATCCTGTCCATTCACACGATCAACAATTTATTGTGCTGCTTCTAGGCCTCAGCCCTGATCATGAATATATTGCCCATCAAAAGGCTGTACCGCTTCATAATGGTGTCGACGTGGCCGATAAATTTGGCGGCCTCGTGTACTGAAAATTTGGGACTACGAAAGGAAAGATTGGGGCAATATATGGAACGATCCTATATGTAGCAAAGGGAGGTTGGCGTGGGCTTGTTGACGACCGGGGACGAAGGAGGAACAAAGTGGAGGGGTTGCAAGAGGGGGAAGAGGACGCATGTCTACCATGCCATGAGGGGCCAAGGAAGTTACGTCTACAATAGTCTCACGTTGGGACTTGTATTGTTCTAATAAACAATAGTTATTTGGCTGGAGAGTTACGTCCACAATTCCTTACGTTGGAGACTCTTATAATTCTAGTACTCTAAAAATAACCTTTTTCATCTGGACCGTAGATTTAGTATCAGAAGGTTAAATTTATGTGTTTTCTGAGAATTAACGTGGATGCTTCATTGGTGCTTCCAATTAGTAAATACTTGTCAGGACCCCGACTCGATGTCACATCGATCTAGCCGGTAACACCTCATATCACTTTGCGGCCTCACGCACGGTATCCCCACGGGTGTCGCCTTACCTTTGCCCGGGACCGTTTGCGCCTTTTGGCTCACGTATATGATAGTGTCGCTAGCATCCATATGATAAGGAGCCCGGGCTGACATGACTAGTCGTAAACCCAAAGTGGCACAGACTTACAGGGACAGGCATCCATGACCCAGCTTCGAACGTGTCGGTCATCAGCAAGTGGGTCCGGGCTGTAGCACTGGGCTAGCAGGACTCCGGTAAACCGGGCTGTAGCGGGCTAACAGGACTCCGGTACTCAAAGCGTGACATTTCCCCGAAGGGACAGACACAGGAACGAAGAAGGACACATGCCGGCCAGCCTAGGTGTTCCAGAGCAGTAGCAAGCTACCATGGCTCAGCGGTAACACTAGGAGACATTTCCCGGTAAGAGAGGCTACTAAAGATAAACAACTAGATAGTCAGATCCCACACATACCAAGCATTTCAATCATACACACAATATGCTCGATATGTGCAAATACAACGAAGCATCACAACATGACTCTACGACACAAGTACTTTATTTAAGGCTCAGAGAGCCATACATAACATACACAAAGGTACGGGTCTCACGACCCAACATACAAGTCATACAGTCATACAAACCAGCAGCGGAAGTAACTTGTCTGAGTACAGACAACTAGTAAAATAAAAGAGGCTTGGGAAGCCTAGCTATACTACAAGGTCCTTCACAAGCTCAGGGTCACCACCTGGGTCTTTAGCCTACTCGTTGATGTCAACGTCTACATAGAACCCATCAAAAGGGGTTGCAGCGTCTTCTGTAAAAATGTAAATTATAGCAACATGAGTACAAAGGTACTCAGCAAGACTTACATCAGATCCTACATACATGCTTAGTATCAAGAAGGGTTGGTGGAGTTATTGCAGCAAGCCAGCTTTGACTCTTGGCTAGACTATCCTACGATACTTCAACTTGAAATGGTTTTGCGCACACGAGTCCACTACTCACCACTTCAATACACTACCGAGGATCCACCTCCGTCTTCCTACGGAAGAGCCATCCTCGGCACTCACACTTATCTTGAGGCTTTTAACAGTTTCCATTTACTTGTCTATGAACTGTATAGGCAACCAAGTAGTCCTTTACCGCGGACGCGGCTATTCGAATAGATTATGATAACCCTGCAGGGGTGTACTTCTTCATACATGTTTCCACCACTTAGCGTCTGCACACGACATGTGCTCGGCAGACTTCAAGCGAAAGCCGACGTGGGTGTAGACCACGACCTACCTAAACACTTAAGCCTCTAGTCCAGGTTTATCGCCTATTCAGGTTCCATCCGCAGGGAGTCCGGCCGAGGTTTCCCATACGGCCCCGAACGATGTGAACAGGGTTCCCGAGATACCTAACGGGTATTCGGTACACCGTGCCACGTACCTACCGCATCACAGCCCACCCCTACGGTCAGCGCTGTCCACGGCCTCCAGTAGGCTACAAACACCAGAAACTACTTGCAACTCCTGGACAGAGAGCTAGGGTGAATAAGAAGTCGAGCGGGGTCATATTTCAGGGCCCAATGCATGGTAGTAGCTGTATCTTAAATCACGCATACAGATCTCAGTGCTTAAGGTCGGCTTCAATGAAACAACCCACCATGTACTCCTACATGGCCTCTCATCGAGACCTTTACCAAATCGTGTTCACCACACCACTCTCATTACCGACATAAACATTTCACTCTAGCCCATCACCCAGATGAACCAGACCTGACACGACTCTAAGCATAGCAGGCATAGCAAGGTAAGAACAACACATACATATGGCTCAAACAACTCCTACACATGCTAGTGGGTTTCATCTAGTTACTGTGGCAATGACAGGTCATGCAGAGGAAATGGGTTCAACTACCGTAGCACACAGCAGTTTGAAACGCGTTGTCTTAATGCAGTAAAAGAGAGCAGGAGCGAGAACATGGGATTGTATCGATATGATCAAATGGTTGGTTGCTTGCCTGATGGTTCGATGCACTGATACGGTTCTTCGTTAGGGTAATCACGGTACTCTTCGGGGACAGAACCTGCCGCAGAGAGCACCGATACACAAACATTACCAAACAGTATGCAACAATATGATGCATGCATGAGACATGGCAAAATGAGTGTATTGGGCTAATGCAACTAAAACCAGAAGGGTTTGAACAAATTTGAATCAAGGATTCAAATTTCAAATTCAAATATGGCCTTTTAAAGTGCTTTTCCTTGTTCTGCTTAAAACATCAATTTAACTTGTTTGATCATGCATGAAAATAGTACAGATGGATAGATTGGATTTTTCTGATCATTTTTCATATATAATTTGTCCAATTTGGAGTTACAGAATAAAAGTTATGAATTTTTGAAGTTTAAATAATATTCTGGAATTTCCTGATTTAAATTAAATCCAGAAAATCAATTACTGCGTCAGCCTGACATCAGTGTGACGTCAGCAGGTCAACGGAACAGGTTTGGGTCAAACCTGACAGTGGGTCCCGCATGTCAGGGTGATTATTTTAATTAAAATTTAATTAAAACTAATCCTGTTTAATTAACAGGGCTGGGCCCCACCTGTCATTGACTCAGGGGAGTCAACCAGGGCCCACCCGTGGTCAAAGTCAAAGCCAGCGACGCCGGCGTTTAGCCGCCGGCGAGCCCGACGCGGCGGCGGGAGTGGTTTTGGCCATTTCGGCCACCAAATGGGCCGCGGAGACCACCGGAGGGGAGCTGAGGACAAACCGCAGCTCTTGGCGGAGTCCGTTGAGGTCGGGGTGGCCGGAGTTGGCGCCGGCGACGACTTTGGCGGCCACCGGGGCTCGGTCGGAGGTGAACTTGGCGCTAGAGGGGTCGGTGAGGCTCGTGGAGTAGCTAGCTAGGTGTTGCGGGACTCGGTGAGTAAGATGGACACCATCTTGTGGCCGGAGTGTGGCCGGAAGCACGTCGGCGACGAGGTCCGCGGCGGTGCGGGCGTGTGATCCTCGTGCGGTGGCTACACGGCTCAGGAATGAGAGAGAGAGGGTCGGAGGAGTAGCTAGGCTCACAGCGCTCCCGTAGAGGCCACCGGTGAGGTCGGGGACGAGCTGAGGCGGCGAAGGCGTTGAAGGGGATCTCCGGCGACGGTGAGCTCGGGCGAGGTCGGTGCGGTGGTCTCGGGCCGCACGAGCACACGGGGCTCGGCTAGCTCGATGAAGTGGACGGCGGCGGAGCTCCTGGACACGGTGAGAGGACGCACGGGCGGCGGGGAGCACGGCTACGATGAAGGCACGGCGATGGTGGCGTCGGCCATGGCGGGGGAGCGCGAGGGGGAAAAGCTGGAGAGGAGAGGGGGTGTCTGGGGGGTTCGGGGGAGAGAGGGAGGCCGATCCACGGCGTTAGCCTGGCAAGGGAGGCGGCGAGGCGGCGAGCAGCTGCGTGGCGAGCTGCGGTGCCGCCGCCGAGCACCTTGGCTGCCTGCCTGGCGAGCCAAGCAGCTCGCTGGAGCGGTGGCCGGGCTGGGCCGGCCAGGTGGGCTGGCTGGTGGGCCTGCGGTGGCGCCAGGTAAGTTTTCCCCTTTTTTCTGTTTCTGTTTTTTATTTAATATATCTGCAACGTTGTTGAATTTAATAAAATACCTAGGCAACTTCAAAAATCACCAAATTACTCCTGGTCCATAGTTGGATTATTCCCAACATGAAACATTTTAGTTTGGAGATATTTGAGCATTTAAATATTTTATATAATTTTAAATGCCCAAATTCAAATATTTATGATTTAATTCAAAAACCCTAAGATGGCCTAGGAAAATGTGCACCACTTTTGGCAGAGGTTCTGAACCAAGACAAAAATGATGGGCATTTTAGAAGGGCATTTCAGGTTCATTGAAAAAGTTTTTTAGTAACCCTAGTTGGTTTCAGAGGGGACTGGGGGTTCTGTCATCCCCATTTCAAGTTGCTGATGAAAAGTAAACATGATGCAACACTCTAATGCATGGCTAACTAGGATGTGACAACTCACCCCCACTCAAAAGAATCTTGTCCCGAGATTTGGGTTCCTCCGGGAAGAAGGCGGGATACTCGAGTCGAAGACGATCCTCCCTTTCCCAAGTTGCTTCATCCTCAGAATGGTGCGACCATTGAACCTTGAGAAACTTGATATTATGACGTCGAGTGGTACGCTCGGCCCGATTGAGGATACGAATGGGGTACTCTCGGTATGTAAGATTATCTTGGAGATCAAGCGTTTCGTAGTCCACTCCACGGATAGGATCCGAGAAGCAACGCCTGAGTTGAGAAACGTGGAAGACATCGTGGACTCTGGAGAGATGCAGAGGTAGTTCCAGCTGGTAGGCAACTTCTCCTCGTTTGGCGAGAATGCGAAAAGGTCCAATGTAACGAGGAGCCAATTTGCCTTTGATACCGAAACGATGGGTTCCCTTCAGAGGGGTGACCCGAAGATAAGCCTTCTCGTCAACCTCGAAAGTCATAGCCTTATGTTTTCGGTCATATTGACTCTTTTGACGGGATTGGGCAGTTTTCAACTTTTCACGAACGATACGAACTTGTTCTTCTGCTTCCTGAATCATGTCCGGGCCAAAGAATTGTCTTTCCCCGGTCTCTGACCAGTTAAGGGGTGTTCGACACCGTCGTCCATAGAGAACTTCAAAAGGGGCTTTACCCAAGCTAGATTGATAGCTGTTGTTGTAAGCGAATTCGGCAAATGGAAGGCACTTCTCCCAGTCCATCCCGAATGAGATAACAGAGGCTCGAAGCATGTCCTCTAGAATCTGGTTGACGCGTTCCACTTGACCACTCGACTGAGGGTGGAAAGCAGTGCTGAAGGAGAGACGGGTTCCCATAGCATTTTGGAAACTTTCCCAAAATCGAGAGGTGAAGAGACTTCCTCGATCCGAGTTAATTTCCAAAGGAACACCATGGAGAGACACTATTCGGGAGATGTATAAGTCTGCCAGCTGACTAGCGGTTATACTCTCACGAACAGGTAAGAAATGGGCTACTTTGGAAAGACGATCGACAACGACAAAGATAGCATTATTCCCTCTCTTGGTCCTGGGAAAACCGGTAATGAAATCCATGCCAATTTTATCCCATTTCCATTCAGGAATAGCTAAGGGTTGAAGGGTGCCAGCAGGCCGTTGGTGCTCTGCTTTTACATGACGATAGACGTCGCAATTAGCAATATACTGAGCAATTTCTCTCTTCATCCTAGTCCACCAGAACCTCTGGCGTAGGTCCTGATACATCTTAGTACTACCGGGATGAATAGTGAGAGGGGATTCATGAGCCTCCTTAAGGATCAACTGCCGTAGATGCTGGTTCTTGGGAACCACTAGACGGTTCTCAAAGTACACAACACCATGATCATTTGTGGAGAAACAACTAGCACCTCCGCTAGCAATGTTCTCTTTGATTTTAGATATTCCCTTATCTCGCTTTTGGGCAGCGATGATTTGATCCGTAAGAGTAGGTTTTGCCACCAAGGTGGAAAGAAATCCTTGAGGAACAATGTGAAGGTTAAGCTTCCGAAATTCCTCATGGAGAAGCGGTTGACTTTGTTGTAACATCAGATTGTTACAATAAGATTTACGACTTAGCGCATCAGCCATGACGTTGGCTTTCCCTGGGGTGTAGGTTATTCCTAAGTCGAAGTCTGTGATCAATTCAACCCAACGTCTTTGCCTGAGATTCAGATCCGGTTGGGTGAAAATATACTTCAGACTTTGGTGATCAGTGAATATTTCGCAACGATTACCGAGGAGGTAATGTCGCCAGGACTTAAGTGCATAGACTACAGCTGCAAGCTCTAGATCATGAGTAGGATAATTCTCCTCGTGTGGGTGCAATTGCCGTGAAGCGTAGGCAATTACGTGTCGATCTTGCATGAGAATGCAACCTAGTCCTTGTCGCGAGGCGTCGCAGTAGATAACAAAGTCCTTAGAGAAGTCTGGCGGTACCAGTAAGGGAGCAGAAGTCAGGCGTCTTTTCAGTTCCTGAAAGCTGTGCTCACATTGTGGAGTCCACTCGAACTTCTTATCTTTCTTGAGGAGTTCGGTTAGAGGTTTAGCAACCTTGGAGAAGTTTTCGACAAAGCGACGGCAATAGCTCGCTAAGCCTAGAAAACTCCGAACTTGCTTGACCGATTCAGGTGGAGTCCAGTTAAGGACGGCTTGAACTCGCTCAGGGTTAACAGCAATACCTTTACCAGATATTACATGACCCAGATAGGTCACTTCTGACAACCAGAATTCACATTTAGAAAATTTGGCATAAAGGCGATGCTCTCAAAGTTTCTGCAACACTAGCCTTAGATGTTCGGCATGTTCTTCCTCGTTCTTGGAGTAGATGAGTATATCATCGAGGTAAACCACGACGAATTTATCCAAATACTCCATGAAGATTGAGTTCATTAACCGAGAAAAGGTGGCTGGAGCGTTGGTTAAACCGAAGGACATGACGGTGTACTCGTATTGGCCGTAACGAGTAACAAAGGCCGTTTTAGGGATGTCCCCGTTTCTGATTTTGATTTGATGGTAGCCCAACCTCAAATCCATCTTGGAGAAGACTGAGGATCCAGCGAGCTGATCGTACAGGTCGTTGATCCTGAGGAGTGGATATTTGTTCTTGATGGTGACCAAATTGACAGGTCGGTAATCTACAACCATCCGGTCCGTACCATCCTTCTTCTTGACGAATAGGACGGGGCAAGCCCACGGAGAAGAGCTAGGTCGGATGAAACCCTTTTTCAAGGACTCATCGAGTTGTTTCTTAAGCTCGGCTAGTTCTAGGGGTGCCATCTTATAAGGTCTTCTAGCAATCGGAACGGTTCCTGGAATGAGGTCTATTACGAACTCAACATCCCTGTCAGGTGGAACACCTGGCAATTCCTCTGGAAAGACATCCGGGAAGTCACGGACTACCGGAACGTCCTCAAGGTCTGGCAAAGGGCTGGCGTTAAGAGAATATAATTGTCGCTTAGCTATTCGGGTCAAGACATTGACTATCTTTCCCGAAGGATGGGTGAGTTGAACAGTCCTAGAGAAGCAATCGATTTGGGCATGATGAGCCGACATCCAATCCATACCCAAAATGATATTAATATCTGAAGATTTAAGGGCTATCAAAGACGCGAGGAAAACAAGTCTGTCGACTTGGATTTCATTTCCATGGCTTACTCGAGAAGTTTGCCATTTGGATCCCGGAGTTTGAATTACCATAGAGGTTGGCATATCACCGAATGCGACGTTATGCAAACGAGCATAATTTTCAGATATAAAAGAATGAGAGGCTCCTGTATCGAAAAGAACAGATGCCGGGTGGCAATTGACAAGAAGCGTACCGAGAACGACGTTGGGATCCTCTTGAGCTTCTTCGGCAGAGATACAGTTGACATGGCCACGTGAAGCGGTGACCGGCTTGGCGTGGAATATTTTTCCTGTCGGCTTGCCACGGCCAACAGCTTTAGCAGATTGATTGGGGTTGGTCTGGGGACACTCATGCATATAGTGGCCAGATTCCCCACACTTGAAACAAGTCACGGAACTGGTACATGGAGGAACATTGGTAGATGGACCCCCATAGGGCTTGGCCGGTGCAGACTGTTGGACAGGGCGAGGCGCCTGGAAGGATGGCCTCGGTGTGAACCTGGGTGGCAGGGCGGTGTTGGGTACCCACACGCGGCGCTTCTGAGGACCAGCACCGGATGAGGAACCCATATCACGGCCATGCTTGCGTGTTGCGTCATAGTCAGTCTGACCAGTTTCAGCACTGATGGCTTTGTTGACAAGTTTCTGAAAAGATGTGCACTCATGCAGACGGAGGTCGCGGCGAAGCTCAGGACTAAGTCCCTTACGGAACCTTGCTTGCTTCTTAGCATCGGTAGACACTTCCTCAGTTGCATATCGTGCGAGATTACCAAACTCCCTGCTGTAAGCATCCACAGAAAGTCGGCCTTGGGTGAAACTGCAAAATTCTTCACGTTTACGGTCCATGAGACCCTCCGGAATGTGATGTTCACGGAAAGCCTCACTGAACTCAGCCCAAGTAGTGACATGGCCCGCCGGGCGCATAGCTCCATAATTCTCCCACCATATACTGGCGGGGCCTTCGAGATGATATGCAGCAAAGGTGACCTTGTCAGCCTCCGCTACCAGCGCGGAACGCAGTTTGTGAGCGATACTGCGAAGCCAGTCATCAGCGTCGAGAGGCTCGACGGAGTGGTGGAACGTAGGTGGATGCAATTTGATAAAATCACTGAGTGACACCACGTTAGTCCTCTGATGGTGTGCTGTGTTCTGTTCAATACGCTCCAACAAACGGTTGGTCTCCCGCTTGTTTCTCTCAGCTTCCATCATAACCTCGGCTAGTGAAGGAGGATGAGGCAGATTTTCATTCCTGGCTTCACTGCCTTCGGCCTGCTCTTGAGAAGCAGGGTTAGCGCGCGTGTTGACCATCCTAGGTAAACAAGACAATGATTTAGTCAGGATGATAAAATTTCGACATAGGGTAGAAATGTAAGGAATAACTCGAAATGCAAGATGATCATCCGTATGACATGGTAGATACAGAAACTGCTTCTTTATTCCATCGTCATACACACCATACAGGGTTTAGTACAAGACCAAACAAAGTACTATTACGGTGAAAGAGGATTACATCTCATCGGAGGCATTCCAAGCTCCTATACATTATTTTTCTACACCTCCGGAAGGAGTACAAACTAGGTCATATCCCACGAGTCACGCGGGACGATAGAAGACACAGCTAGTGCGAACTAGTGATACTACCACTAACTCAGACCGATCCGTAGTAGTCCTCGTAGAAGTCACCTCCATAGCCTGGAAGCTCAACATGATCATCCGGAAACAGACGATCTCGCGAAGCTTGTGGACCATAGGGGCTAGGATGAGGCCTTGGACCAACAAACGGTGGCCTGCGGGGCCCGCGAGGTGGGGTGATGCCTCCTACATCACGCCAAACCATCACGTCTGGCAGAGCAGATCTCATAGGATAGAGATCGCGCATATCTGAATATCCAGCTTGCACCGCCGGTGCGAACCGAGTCAAAGTGGCCCAGTGGTCAGCACGGGTATTGAAGAGCTCTAACCTCAAGGCCCGATTTTCACGGTCCTTATCCTCGAGCATCTCAGCAGTGGTGCGAGTCCGTGAATCCTCCTGAGTGGGGTCAGCATAAATAGCCTGGAGATACCCTTGTGCTCCCGGAAGTGATCCTGGCATATACCGGAAATCAGAGTCCCGAAATAGACCAGATCTGACTCGCATAATGGTCATCATAGAGTAGGCGGCGTCCTGCACAGCCATCTCAATGGTAACCCCGAGTCCATAAGAGCAGTGAAGAGGCTCGGTGGATCCAGGATAAGATGGAAATATCCTGACAGTGCAGAGATACTGGCTTTGATTAAAGTCTCGGAATTGCTCTTCGACCGTGTACTCAGGATACCAGCGGTATCCAGCCTCAGTCATTACCCTGACCAACTTGGCAGTATGGCCGGGTACATCTAGGCATCGAGTCAGGCGAACCACTTGATTGAGGTCGCGAGTGGCCATCTGAAAGCACAATCATAATGCAAGGGCATTAGAATTCTAGCGAAATTTCGGCAGCATAACAGCTGTAAATGCTCAAGAAGGATTTTGAGACATTTGACAAAGGATTTCATACACACTCAACATCATCATATCAAAGTTCTGAATCCATTCTAGCAACATAATATGGTAGTAGAACTGAACTAGGCTTGTATCCATCAAACTTATAAGGTACTATTGATTAGTAACACGTGATCCTGATAGAGAGAATAGATCCTAATTCCTTAACCCCCGGGGGAAGAATGGACTGACTCAGATCAGAATGTCATAAGATAAAGGAGTAAAAAGAGCCTTACGTTCCAACCCACAAACAATTCCCCTACATATAACTAAAGAATTTCTATACTCAACATCGACCAGTTTGGCTTGGAGAACCTACAGGCAGTCCGGCTCTGATGCCAACGCTGTCAGGACCCCGACTCGATGTCACATCGATCTAGCCGGTAACACCTCATATCACATTGCGGCCTCACGCACGGTATCCCCACGGGTGTCGCCTTACCTTTGCCCGGGACCGTTTGCGCCTTTTGGCTCACGTATATGATAGTGTCGCTAGCATCCATATGATAAGGAGCCCGGGCTGACATGACTAGTCGTAAACCCAAAGTGGCACAGACTTACAGGGACAGGCATCCATGACCCAGCTTCGAACGTGTCGGTCATCAGCAAGTGGGTCCGGGCTGTAGCACTGGGCTAGCAGGACTCCGGTAAACCGGGCTGTAGCGGGCTAACAGGACTCCGGTACTCAAAGCGTGACATTTCCCCGAAGGGACAGACACAGGAACGAAGAAGGACACATGCCGGCCAGCCTAGGTGTTCCAGAGCAGTAGCAAGCTACCATGGCTCAGCGGTAACACTAGGAGACATTTCCCGGTAAGAGAGGCTACTAAAGATAAACAACTAGATAGTCAGATCCCACACATACCAAGCATTTCAATCATACACACAATATGCTCGATATGTGCAAATACAACGAAGCATCACAACATGACTCTACGACACAAGTACTTTATTTAAGGCTCAGAGAGCCATACATAACATACACAAAGGTACGGGTCTCACGACCCAACATACAAGTCATACAGTCATACAAACCAGCAGCGGAAGTAACTTGTCTGAGTACAGACAACTAGTAAAATAAAAGAGGCTTGGGAAGCCTAGCTATACTACAAGGTCCTTCACAAGCTCAGGGTCACCACCTGGGTCTTTAGCCTACTCGTTGATGTCAACGTCTACATAGAACCCATCAGAAGGGGTTGCAGCGTCTTCTGTAAAAATGTAAATTATAGCAACATGAGTACAAAGGTACTCAGCAAGACTTACATCAGATCCTACATACATGCTTAGTATCAAGAAGGGTTGGTGGAGTTATTGCAGCAAGCCAGCTTTGACTCTTGGCTAGACTATCCTACGATACTTCAACTTGAAATGGTTTTGCGCCAGGTAAGTTTTCCCCTTTTTTTCTGTTTCTGTTTTTTATTTAATATATCTGCAACTTTGTTGAATTTAATAAAATACCTAGGCAACTTCAAAAATCACCAAATTACTCCTGGTCCATAGTTGGATTATTCCCAACATGAAACATTTTAGTTTGGAGATATTTGAGCACTTAAATATTTTATATAATTTTAAATGCCCAAATTCAAATATTTATGATTTAATTCAAAAACCCTAAGATGGCCTAGGAAAATGTGCACCACTTTTGGCAGAGGTTCTGAACCAAGACAAAAATGATGGGCATTTTAGAAGGGCATTTCAGGTTCATTGAAAAAGTTTTTTAGTAACCCTAGTTGGTTTCAGAGGGGACTGGGGGTTCTGTCATCCCCATTTCAAGTTTCTGATGAAAAGTAAACATGATGCAACACTCTAATGCATGGCTAACTAGGATGTGACAATACTATAAGATAGGGTGCTACTAAATATTGCGCCTTCCAAAGCAATACTTTCCTGATTTGTTGGCCGTGAAAATCACGACCAAGTATTTGCTCCCACGATTCGAAAATCACGACAGACCGTTTCTCCCACGATCCGACTGGGCTGCGTGTGTGATGCGCTGAAACGGCTGCCATGGCACTTCATTGCACCGCGAAATGCGCTGCCATGACAACAAATTCCGCTGCCATGGTAGGAATTGCTGCAACGGTTGGGTGGACGCCATGGTCGAGCACTCGAGATCGGCGGCAGTGCACGTACAACAGCGATGGCGAGCGGCGGCAAGAGGCTACGGCAGAAGGGGAGGAGAGGATGGAAGGAGAAAGGATGCTCGGTGACACGGTGGTTCATCCGAGGGCTGCCGGTGGCCGCAATGACGAGGAATGGCGACGGCGGTGATCGTGTTCTCTCGGTCGGCTCGGTTAAAGACCGGACCAGATCGAGATTTTTTCGGGCCGAATTTTGCAGACCGGACCGACTGTTTTCTCTAGCGGGCCAGGACCGAGCGGGCCAAGACTGAACAGGCCACGAGCGGGCCAGAAAGACCGCTCGCTACGTCGAGACTGAGGTGTGTGACTAGTGAAGTGGCAGATGCAAACCTCTCGGGCGTGTTGGCCCAGACACGACGCCGAGTACTTTCCGACGACGGTGATACGACCAACGATGAACGACGATGACAGACGAAGCTCGCTGACGAACTCGACGAATTACTTTTACGCCGAGACACACCGCAGTATAAAGCTAGCCTTCAATCCTTGATGCGATGCTCCTCCAAAGCTAGCTCAATCTATCCTGATCGATTAGCAAACACACGTACACAGCAGCCGGAACTCAAACGTACGTATGCACAGAGATCGCTGATTGATGGCCAGAGGAACGTGTCGTTCCTCGTATATTTCTTTATTGCTTCTCAACTCACGGTTTTTTTTATTACAAGCCTAGGTACACATATATATAGCCTAAGCTAGTTCTCCACACAACCGACTCGGTCAAGTATAACTAGTCCTACTCGGTTTACAACGCTAACCATACTAGGACACTTGCACGTGCCGTACAAGTTTGTGCTTAGTCTAACATTCACCCCCCTAAGCACGACGTGGCTGCATCACAGCACGAACGTCGATCCTTCTTCTCATCACCAAAAGCTTCTCTCAATCCAAAGCCTTGGTTTGGATGTCCGCCAGCTGATCATTGGTGCGATTGTTGTTGACCTCCATTTTCCCTTCTTCCACACAGTCCTTTGTATAGTGCTACACCGTATCAATGTGTTTGCTCCTATCATGCCGCACTGGATCCTCAAGTAGAAAATTTATAGACTCACTGTCAACTTTGAGCACCACTTGTTCCGGATCTCGATCCATGAGATCACCGTGGAACCTTCCTAGCCACACACCTTGACACTCTGCTTTACTTGAAGTCGATGTCACCACTTTATGCTTTCGTGATAGCCAACTTACTATGCTTCCTCCAAGAAAATATGTCACGTCCAAGGTACTCTTACGGTCGTCAACAATCCTTTCCTTGTCACTACCACTATAGCCAAGTAGTTTCACCATCTCCTTCTTGCTCAACTCAAGACGAGGTTCCATTTAAGCGACAATGTGATTGCAATCTTTCATGCCATGGCCTCCAAGAACCTTCTTTGTATATGCCTTCTGGCATACTGTGATCCCCTCCGTCTTTTGATGTTCCTCCATCCCGAGGTAGTAGCTCGAAAGACCTAGATCATCCATCTTGAAAAGCTCTTTCATCTGTAGCTTGAACTTTGCAATCACCTCTTCATCTGCTCCAGTTATCAAGAGGTCGTCGGTGTAGTTGCCAACTAGTAGACGATTCCTTCCTTGACCTCTCTTGTACATCGCATGCCCTAGTGGGGCTTTCTCAAATCTAAGAGAAATCATCGTCCGATCAAGTTTGATGCTCCATGTCCGAGAGCCTTGGCGTAGCCCGTACAAGACTTTGTGTAGTTTCAGTACCTTGTGTTCTTCTCCCTCTTTGATGAACCCCGGTGGTTGGTTCACATAAACGTCTTCTTCTAACTCTCCATTCAAAAACGCGGATTTTACATCCATGTGATGTATCTTCCATGATTCCTGAACCGCGAGAGCGATGAGTAATTCCACCGATTCCATCTTTTCAACGTGAACGAACACTTCTTCGAAGTCCACACTTTCCTCTTGCACGTACTCTTTGGCCACTAGCCTCGCTTTGTGCTTCACTGACCCTTTGGCATAATTCTCGATCTTAAATTCCCACTTGAGATCCATGACTTTTTCATTGTTGGGAAGATCCACAAGTTCCCATGCATTATTGTCGTGGATTGACCTCAACTCCTCTTTCATAGCCTGACGCCAACACTCTTTCATATTCGCGTCCTCGAATTCCGCCCGTTCCTCGGCGTTTACTAGACACCGTGCCCTTGTCTCCGCTGCCATTGGAGATGTCGGTGCGTCCGAACCTGCTAGCTTAGCTCCACGTGTAGCACACATTAAGCTACTAGCATGGTTATCATACATGACTTCTAACCTTCCTGGCTCCCAGCCGTAAGGGTCTTGTCCCTTTCTTTAACTACTACCGAGGCCATCACTGTCTCCTGCTAACGAGCCCCAGCCTGCTAGCCGGTCTTCTTGAGCGCCCCTGCATGGCCTTCCCATTGCAGCTGAAGCTTGGATATGTAGTGCCGCACATGAGTCGCACCCGACTTTGGATTCCGGGCCACTTGCGAAGGTTCCCATGGCCAGTACTTTTGGCCTGCTAAGCAAAGCACCAGACCGAGCGTTGGCATTGCTTTCGCCTTCGAGCTCGGTTCCTTCTTCTGTTGCGTTGCCTGCTTCTTCTTTTGTGTCCGTCTTTGCTGCACACATGTCTATCTCAACAGCACCAACATACTGTGATTCGTGGACTTCAGGCACCACGTACGCCATTTTATCTTGTGGACGCGTCGCATAAAGCCTGCTCCTCCATGGCCAAGCACACGTGGCAATCGTTGCATCCGCTCCAGCGAAGTTAGCACTTATGCCTGTAACATCGACATAACTTTCGGAATCACCCCCCGTGTCCGACAAGCGTGAGTTGGTGATGCTCGGCATTGGCGTGGTGTGCCATATCAGAAGAAGATCTGGCACGACGCACTAGGAATTGGCTCGGTCTCATTGGGAGCTGTTGTCGGCGAACATCGTCGAGGCGGTGCAGGGGGTGATGGCTGCTAAGCACTATCGTGGCGAGCACATGACAACAATCAGCCAGACGACCATGTGCTAATGGCCGAAAAATACACGGTGACGTCTTCCCTTCAGGAAAATTCTCCTTTGGGTACCTAGTTCTTTATGAACAAGTATGTAGGGTGGTGGACGATGGCTATGACTCCAGGCATCGTGAATTTATTCTCTTCGGTTAAGAACTCATAGTCTTGCCTGCTGGCTGATTAGGCAGAGTCGACCTCTGCATTTGTTACCTTTTTAATGTGTTGGTTCCAAGATCTACTTCAGGGTGATAGCCCTCGGTCTGATAGCTGGTTAGACCAGCCAACATCGGTGCGCGAGTGGTTGTTCCTTCTTGGAGTAGGAGGGATGCTATACACAGGACACGCTGTAGATGATTTTCGGACGACGCATCTCATTAAGCCGTCCGTGCATATTGCACACCTGGACAACACCATCCATTCCTCCATCGTGCAAACTTCATTTGAGAACTTCCGTCCATGTAGTAGTTTCGTTGGAGGAGTTGCCGTGAAGTGTTGCACCCTTTATCTTTTAATGTGTCATCGTAGGTTAGGTAGCATGATTTGGGAATACTATCGCGAGGCATGTCCTCTGTGGATGGCCTCAAGTTTGTTGTCCTATTTGTACGCCTTCCCCTTCCACTTCTGCCAATGGTGAAGCCGCTTTTTCATTTGGAAGAGCACACATTAACAAATGGAGCCATTTCACAACCTGTTTCCCTCCCGGGCATGCCAATTCTACCCTTGTTTCCCGCCGGAGTGCACCCGGTTCACAAATATATAAACCTGTCCAACCCCGCACTCTAATACCACTATTCATGTGTCTTTCACTTTCCCCGGCGAGTACCACTGTACCCCTTCGTCGCATCAACTTGAGGCCGCATCTTCCCCACGGCCATGTTGCAGTGCATGGGCCGTCCACGTGAAATTCCCCAAGGCGAGACTGAAGTGGGCATAGTCAGCGAGGGAG
Source organism: Triticum aestivum (assembly GCF_018294505.1). NCBI lineage: Eukaryota > Viridiplantae > Streptophyta > Magnoliopsida > Poales > Poaceae > Triticum > Triticum aestivum. The sequence goes on from NC_057810.1 coordinate 39,072,231, forward strand.
TTCTTGGAGAGGGCTTGGGAATTCTCTGACTTGCTCAAGGAGGACGTGCTCCGTAAGGCCGAATCGGCCTTCGGGCCGCATGCCCTTCTCGTCGGCCACTACTATCTTGTCCGCATATCAGACGCGGCCTAAGCAAAAATGGACGTTGTGTGGATGCAATGCTTCAGAGCCGCCACCATGAGCCGCATAGCGATGCCCAAAAGTTGATGGACCACATGGCGATAAAAGTTGAAGCCGCCCAAGTAGACCCCGCAGGTGTGGTCACTTTCCAACGGAGGAAGCGCCGAACTAGAGGGGATAAAATATATGTTTTCAAAGCTTCAGATTAGAGTTAGTATTTATTACGTTGTGGAAATCATATTAAAATTCGATGTTGAAATCAAGTTTTAAGCCTCAGTTGATGTTCAATGGGATGGGCATGAAATAGATCTTGTTAAGCCAATGACAAATGAGAACCACATGAAGAAAGATCTTGGAGACTGTTATGGTGATTCTAGGTTCGCGTGTTGCCTTTGCATCGTTCAAAACAACTTGGAGTGCTCAAAATGCATTATGGGGCTGCGGATACGGGACTTTGCTAGTGTTGCTCTTACAAGAGACAACACTATTTATTGGACTAGCCACTGTTTGTAGAAAGAAAAGTTTATATTTATTCATATCTTTTATGACATCCTCTCCTAAGCCATGGCTCGTTGTCCATAAATAGATGGTTCCTCCAAGTAGCATGATAGTGATGCAGGCAGTGCTAGATTCCGTCTCCTGCTAAGAGAAGCACATAAAAAGAGGAGAGCATCAGAGTCCAGTATATCACCTGGCGGAAACGGCACAACATATCACTAGTAGAAAAAGGGTCAAATGTGAAGCACAATAGTGCCGGTTTGAATTACAGCTGGCACTAATGTGTACCTTTAGTACCGGTTCGTGGCGGCGATCAATAGCACCGGTTCGTGGCGAACCTTTAGTACCGGTTCATGCCACGAACCGGTAATAAAGAGGCTGTGTCAGCCTGCGGTCAGGCTATGGCCCCACCATCACCATTTAGAGCCGGTTCGTAACACGAACCGGTACTAATGAGGTTATGGCAAGCTGTTTTTAGTCCCACCTCGCTCCCCTAACAAGCCTTTTACCACCTTAAATATGTTATTTCTCAAACTATCACAAGCACTTGGTCTTCATTGAACTCCATGTGTAGAATTTGTGGCCGCAATATGAGTCTTCATCGGTTTATAAATCGTTGATGACTCATATTGACAATTCACATTATACACACAAAGATCATTGATGATCAAAGTATTTTTGATGTTATAAGATCATATTGACAATTTAGACTGTAAAGAAATATAAGATCATGATCTAAATGCTCTTATATTTTTTGCGTTCAGTATGCACCAACTGCTAGGCGGGAGGAGCTGTTTAGTACCGGTTCATGGCGAACCTTTAGGCCGAGAAGTCGCCGTCGTCGCCTCCATCGTCGGCCTTCTGCTCCTTGACTCGGGCGCCCCTGCTGGACCCCTCCCCGGCTGGTGGCGGCGGCGGCGGCGCGTCGTCGTCATCATCGCTGTCGTCGATGATGACGACGCCGCCTTCGTCGCGGCCTCGGCGGCGCTGCGCGAAGCACTCTAGGGCGGCGCGCTGGCGCTCCCTCGTCATTTTCAGGGAGTCTTGGCGTGCCCATTCAAGGGCCGCGTCATCGTCGAGCTCGACCTCGCTGTGCTCCGCCTTCACCGGCGCCAGCAGCCCCGGCTCCGTCTTCACCGGAGCCAGCCCCGGCTCCGTCTTCAGCGGCACGAGACCCGGCTCCGTCTTCGACTTGACGAAGCGCGGGGGAGGAGCCGACGAGGAAGCGCACCGGCCGCGCTCGCTGATGACGATGCCGGCGGTGCGTGTACGCCGGCCGAGCGGCGTCTCCGCCGCGGGCTCGGCCTTGACGCCGAGCAGAGATGGAGTGCCAGAGGAGTGGGAGGAAGAACGCGACGAGGAAGAGGAGGAGGAGGAGGAGCCGAACCTCCTCGGCGCCCAATGCCCATCACGTCGACGGTGCGTCGGTGCGGCCGTCCTCGCCGGGGGGGGGGGGGTACGCCAACGGTGGGTTGTTGCCGCCCTCGAGGTGCTCCAGCACGCCATCGAGGGTGCGGCCGGGGACGCCCTACCAGAGGTGGCGCCCCTCGCTGTTCTTAGTGCCGCCGACTACCGGCGCCCCGTTGGTGGACGCCAGCCGTTGCTACTGGCGGCACTCAAAGTACGTCGCCCAAGCCGCGTTGTTGTCGGCGGCGTACTGGGGAAGGGAGCGCTCGGCGTCGGTTAGTGAGGCACGCGTGATCTCCACCTCGTAGGCGAAGTACGATGGCTTGGTGACGGCGTCGGGCAACGAGGGAATGGGCACTCCCCCATTGCTGAGCCTCTAGCCCGTCGGCCCGGCGCGCATGTCCGGCGGCGCCGGGATGTTCGCCTAGAACAGGAGCCAGGACTCCTGTTCGCGGAGCGAACGGCGGCAGAAGCCGTTGGCCGCCGTCTCCTCTCTGGGGAAACACTCGGCCATCGGGGAGTGGGAGTGGCTGGGGAGAAGAGATCGGCGGGAGAGGGAGGGCTGGGGGTGGCACTCCAACACAGGCGAGCGAGACCATATATAGCCGAGGGAGGGGAGGCGTCGACGCGCCGCCCCGTGACATGCTGCCCATGAGAGGAATCAATGGAAAAGCTGACCGGCGGCAGCCTTGCCATTGATTCCCCGCGGGAAACCGAGGCGTCGGGAAGACGAGGCGGGCGGTGTCGCTGACGCGGCTGCCCCACGGCACGACTGCCAAGCGGCGCTTTCGCGCCAAAAACGATTCGCCCGTCGCCCCCGAGCGCCCCCCAACGCGCCGGGTTCGGGTTGGGTTCGCCGGCGCCAATTTCGGCCTGAGCCGGCGAAAAATGGGCCATTGGGGGCGCAACTGGGCCAATTTTTTGATGCCGGCGGCCAAAAAGTCGCCTGGGGGCCTTGTGGTGGGCACGGCTGGAGATGCTCTAATGGCGCACCACGGAGTGCGCCATTAGTATATCACATGGTGCGTCATTACTATCTGACTTAGTAATGGCGCACCACATAGGGAGTGCGCCATTAGTATTTTTTCAGAATTTTGTTTTCAATTTTTTTTTCAATTTTTTTTTCTTTTTTTCCTAATCTCGGGTCAATATGCTTAATCTCAAGTCAAATCGCACTAAGTGGTCAAACTTCCCAGAAGGTCACCCATCCTCACACTACTCCAGCCCGAGCAGGCTTAACTTCGCAGTTCTATCCAACCCCAACACCACCTCACTTAACAAGCACTTGTTTTTTTGTCACTTAACAAGCACTTGTTGATATATCTATCATATCAATCCTATTAAACCTTGTTGATGTTTAGGACTTTGTTCATGTTCATGAGTATGATGAAATTTTGAAAAATATTTCAAACTTCCCGGTCATAGCCCATCTAATCGAAAAAGAATAAATCGAAACTAATTTTTTTTTCTGTTACTAGTGGCGCACCTAGCAAACGGTGCGCCACTAGTAAGTTTGAAATTTATTGAATTTTTTTGCCTCCAGATCTTAAAAGCCCCGTAATTTTTTTTCTGTTAGGTTTTTGAGGATTTAGAAAATGTTTAACCTGATTTTATACTAACAACTGATTATAGAAGAGATTGGACCATGGACTCCTCTAAAAAAAATTAACATGAAATTCTGAACCACCCAGTCCTTTAAGAGATGGCTACATGAGACATGTATCCCTGAGTCCAAGACTATTCTCTTGTAATTCGTTACATAAAAACAATAGACAGTAACATTGATTGCTAATGACCGGAGAGCAAAAGGTCATTGCGTAAAAGTATATATGATAACAATTAATATGGAATAAGTATCATCGAAGCTAGAATTTTCTTGTTCAAATGTCAATTCCATTTGTTCTTGAGGTTAATTTTTAGAAGGACTATTTTCATAGTTCTACGCTACATTGCCATTTGTATATGGTAGCAGCTTTTAGGACGCCGCATATTTCTCCTGGAACATGTACTGCTTGGCAACATGGGCAGACTGCAGCATACTACTTTATTGTTTATGCATCGGGGAGATAGGATTTATGTTAACATGCATGGTGCTGCACCGCTATAACCTTAAATTATGCGCCATTGTCCCATCCTGAACCTGTTCATGAATACAACAACCAATTAACAGACATACAGAAGATTGATACAAAATATCGACCTTGTTTAATATCCCCAGGAAAATATCATGTAATCCTTATTCCGTGAACTACGCTAGTGCTAGCCTCATCTCCAGGATTTGAGTAGTTAACTAATTGACTACAGATAAATACAACAAACCTGGTTAGCAATGATCTGTGATGACATCAATTACAATTAAACAAATGGCATTTGTCGTCTCGAACCATACGGAGGGGCTCACCTGAGATCATGGAGAGCGATGTCAGAGCCGAGTTGGGCGCACGACCAACAGTGAGGTAGGGAATTATGTTTTCTCTTACTCAGGGAGGCACATGTTGCTTCTCCACTTTGCACCAACATAACATGAACCAATCCGGTGCAGGCTATAGGGTAGGACTCATATATCCGTCAGGTAGAGGAGTGAGCAGAGATGTCGCGGTGATGTTAAAGAGGAAGGAGTGGCATCCGACGGCAAGCTAACTGCAGCACCACATTGCTGGGCTAAATCAAAAAATAACTTGCTGAAGGCCGAGAAGTCGCCGAATCGGCCTTCGGGCCGCATGCCCTTCTCGTCGGCCACTACTATCTTGTCTGCATATCAGACGCAGCCTAAGCAAAAATGGACGTTGTGTGGATGCAATGCTTCAGAGCCGCCACCATGAGCCGCATAGCGATGCCCAAAAGTTGATGGACCACATGGCGATAAAAGTGGAAGCCGCCCAAGTAGACCCCGCAGGTGTGGTCACTTTCCAACGGAGGAAGCGCCGAACTAGAGGGGATAAAATATATGTTTTCAAAGCTTCAGATTAGAGTTAGTATTTATTACGTTGTGGAAATCATATTAAAATTCGATGTTGAAATCAAGTTTTAAGCCTCAGTTGATGTTCAATGGGATGGGCATGAAATAGATCTTGTTAAGCCAATGACAAATGAGAACCACATGAAGAAAGATCTTGGAGACTGTTATGGTGATTCTAGGTTCGCGTGTTGCCTTTGCATCGTTCAAAACAACTTGGAGTGCTCAAAATGCATTATGGGGCTGCGGATACGGGACTTTGCTAGTGTTGCTCTTACAAGAGACAACACTATTTATTGGACTAGCCACTGTTTGTAGAAAGAAAAGTTTATATTTATTCATATCTTTTATGATGGCTCGTTGTCCATAAATAGATGGTTCCTCCAAGTAGCATGATAGTGATGCAGGCAGTGCTAGATTCCGTCTCCTGCTAAGAGAAGCACATAAAAAGAGGAGAGCATCAGAGTCCAGTATATCACCTGGCGGAAACGGCACAACATATCACTAGTAGAAAAAGGGTCAAATGTGAAGTACAATAGTGCCGGTTTGAATTACAGCCGGCACTAATGTGTACCTTTAGTACCGGTTCGTGGCGGCGATCAATAGCACCGGTTCGTGGCGAACCTTTAGTACCGGTTCATGCCACGAACCGGTAATAAAGAGGCTGTGTCAGCCTGCGGTCAGGCTATGGCCCCACCATCACCATTTAGAGCCGGTTCGTACCACGAACCGGTACTAATGAGGTTATGGCAAGCTGTTTTTAGTCCCACCTCGCTCCCCTAACAAGCCTTTTACCACCTTAAATATGTTATTTCTCAAACTATCACAAGCACTTGGTCTTCATTGAACTCCATGTGTAGAATTTGTGGCCGCAATATGAGTCTTCATCGGTTTATAAATCGTTGATGACTCATATTGACAATTCACATTATACACACAAAGATCATTGATGATCAAAGTATTTTTGATGTTATAAGATCATATTGACAATTTAGACTGTAAAGAAATATAAGATCATGATCTAAATGCTCTTATATTTTTTGCGTTCAGTATGCACCAACTGCTAGGCGGGAGGAGCTGTTTAGTACCGGTTCATGGCGAACCTTTAGCACCGGTTCGTGCGACGAACTGGTACTAATGAGGTTGTGTCAGGTAAGGCTGGGCCCCACGAGCACCTTTAGTACTGGTTCATGGATGAACCAGTACTACAGTTTCTTAGTAAGCTGTTTTTTAGTCCCACCTCGCGAAGTGAGAGGGACTAGGAGCGGTTTATAAGCCCTGAGTGCAGAGACGATGAAGAAGAGGCTCAATGCTCACGTTGCTTAGCTTCAAGCCTTCAGGAATACGGTAGACTGCACGGAGCTATGCGCAGTGCAGTTTACACTATTCCGAAAGGCTTGAAGCAAATTAACGAGCATTGCACCTCTTTTTTATTTTTAATAACTTATTACAACTCTGGACTTCTTCTGTTATGGCAAAAACTAATTACACGTCGACATTTCTTTTTTTTAAGTTATAACTCCAGACATTGACCATCAAGTTTTGCAGAAAAGAAAAAATAGCAGAAAAGAAGAAAAACTATAGCTGAAAAGAAAAAAACTATATAAAAAACTACTCAAAAATAAATAGAAGAAAATAAATATATAAAAATTATATAAAAAACTACTCAGAAATAAATAGAAGAAAAAATAAAGCAGAAAAGAAAAAAAAAATTATATTTGCTATTTTTCAATCGTTTACAAAATGACCGTGAAATAGAAAATCACTACAAAATAAACTCTGAAAATGTTGAATTTTGGCAAACTAGATGAAAAACTACTCAGAAATAAATAGAAGAAAATAAATATAACAGAAAAGAAAAAACTATACAAAAAACTATGCAGAAATAAATAGAAGAAAATAAAGCAGAAAAGAAAAAAACTATAAAAAAATTGGGGCGCTGCCCTGTGGGCCTGCTAGGCCACGGGCGTGCAATTACAGGCCTTAAAGGCCCAGCAGACTCACAGGGCAGCGTGCAGAATTTAGGCCCAAAGGCCTGCTATATAGAGGAGTTCAAAGAGGTAGCCGCGGCTGGGTTTATAAACCAGTGCGGCTGCCCTTCGCCCGGCGAGGTGGGACTAAACTTTGGGGTGGTAGCGCGAGGCCTTTAGTACCGGTTGGTGGCTCCAACCGGTACTAAAGATCACCCTTTAGTACCGGTTGGAGCCACCAACCGGTACTAAAGGCCTGCTCTTCCCGCCTCTTGGCCTGGCCAAAGTTGGCCTTTAGTACTGGTTGGTGGCTCCAACCGGTACTAAAGGCCAATCCTATATATATAGCACTTACAAAAATTTCAGTTACATCTCCCCACTTCTCCAACCTCTCGCGACATCGCCGCGCGCCGCTCAATCCCGTCGTCGCCGCCCGTCCCCCGTCGTCCGTCGTCGTCGCTGTCCCCGCCGCCGCCCGTCATCGTCGTCGTCTCGCGCCGCCGTCCCCGCCCCGTACGCCGCCGCCCCCGCCCTGTACGTTCTCGCACCCGCGCGCGCGCCGGCGCCGCCCCCGCCCTGTACGCCGGCGCCCCCGCCCCGTACGTCGGCGCCCCCGCTCGTACGTACGGGGCGGCGGCGTACGGGGCGGCGTACACACACATACACACACACACACTACACACACTACACACACACACACATTTTTTACTTATTTTTTGTTTTTTGTTTTCTGTTTTTTAGAAAATTTAATTAGATATTAATTAGCTAGGTATGTGAGATTTGAACTAGTTGAATAATTTATATAATTAGTTTAATTTTAGTAAGAAAGTTGTCAAACTAGTTTATTTAGGTATATGAGATTTGAACTAGTTGAATAATTAATATAACTAGTTTATTTTTAGTAAGAAAATTGTCGTATCTGAGATTTGATTATCTAATTAAAATATTATTTGTTAATGAGTTTTTCTGTTTATTTAATGTTTTTATATATTTTGAGTTTATATAAATGTTAGATTAATGTCGAATGTTAGATGAATTAGATAGAAAAGTTAAATATATAGTAATGTTAATTGTTAGAGATGAATATAGTTAGATATATATTTGAATTGGCTAGATATTAATTAATGTTAGATAGTAATAAGTGTTTAATGTTTCACTTAAGTGGGATAAGTCTGAGAAAGAGATGGAGGATTAGAACTAGTTTATTTTTAGTAAATGCTTAGTTGAACTTGTTGAATTAATATATACAACTAGTTTATTTTTAGTAAATGCTTAGTTGAACTAGTTGAATTAATATATAGAACTAGTTTATTTTTAGTAAATGCTTAGTTGAACTAATTGAATTAATATAACTAGTTTTTTTAGTAAATGCTTAATTGAATTAATAGAAGTAGTTGAAGCTGGTAGGCGATTCAGCATCAAGCTGGATGAGACTTTCGAATTCGATACAGTAAGTCACAACGACAAGTCTGTTTTCATAATTAAGCATGACTTATATATGCTTCATTTGCCTGACTTATAATTTTTAATTTTCACTATTCTACTAGCGCATCCCATGCCATGCAAGAATTTTTGTCTTGGATAAGATAGGTTTCAAAGATATGGAAATTATGGAGGTAAAGAGAGCTTACCTGAAAACTGAGCATGATGGTTATACTTTCAACGTCAAAGTATACAATGCACACACGTACACCTATTTTGAATGCAAAACTTGGCAAGCACTATGCAAGGCTTATGCATTTGAGCCTGGTATGGTTATCACCTTTGATATTCGTCCGGAAGATGATATTGAAGGTAATAGAGACATATGGATCGATGTGCAGACGCCTCCAGTTCTACCATTATGTGAGTTCTTCTCAAATATATTTTTGTCTTTGATATTGCTTATTTCAAAAATAACTGACAACTAATTTCTATTGACAGCTTATCTCCATTCAACCAAACATGTTCGGCGCTTGGTAGACAGGACCTTCTACTGTCCCGGAGCTGAACTAAACTGCGAGGAGATAAGTCATTATGTTTCATGGCTTGAGGATCTTCATACTGTCAAGACAAATTTTTTTCCTGCACTTGGAAATGTTAGTACTCAAAACGTGCGACCAATAGTGATGGTATTAAACTACGGTCATATCTACTTAGGAATGATGGTAAGATATTTACTATTTGTCCTGATCAGTGCATATTTTGCACACATATTTTTTTTGCTAAACTTTCATTGCTAAGTATATTAATTAAGTACTATACGATGTTCTTCAACAGGGACTCCCGATGACAGTTATGCCTTAGGGGATCGAGACTAAAGGTCAGATGTCAATTGTTAGCTTAAGGCCAAGATATCCTGCATTGCACATGAATGCATTCAGGTTTTCTAGAAGCGATGAATGCTTAATAGTGAAAGATTGGAGGAAAATTGTTAATGATTGCAGAGAAGTACTAGGGGGCAGCAATGAGAAGCGCAACCCACGATTAGGAGACAGGTTCATCGGCATGCTCCAGTATGATCAATCAGGAGAGCTATACATGTTCGAAGCTATTTTATCAGAGAAAGAGTAGCTAGCAGGAGTGATTTAGGTAGTTCTTCATACTGCTCTTCATTAGTACTTGTCCTTTCATGTTCGTGTTCTTCGTTCTGAACTTAAGTGATTTGCTTTTGTGGTGTTATATATGAACGCTTATAATATCATGATAATCATGTTAAACTCGATGATTGGTTCTACTAGAAATTATATATATATATATATATATGCATAACGTTTACAATGTGTAGTATCGTAAAATACCAGCAAACGAAAAAGAATTAAAATGGAAACACAAAATTAAATGAAAAAGAAATCATAATACTAAAAACCCCCAAACCTTATAGTACCGGTTGGTCTTACCAACCGGTACTAAAGGGCTCCAGGCCCCCGGACCCGGCTCGTGCCACGTGGTTGCCCTTTAGCACCGGTTCGTGCTGAAGGGCCTTACGAACCGGTGCTAATGCCCGGTTCTGCACTAGTGTATTGTTGGATTTCCACGATATGAATGGGATGTATTGGGAGCATAAGTTGAAGACAGACAACTGTAGCAAGCTTTCAGCGAGGTGTTGGTAGATGCCCTAGACTTGTCGAGTACTTTCGAACAGCACGATGAAACTGCCTAGTGCTGCCTCTCCATTGTGCTGCCAGCCGGTGGTTTTGGCCTATGCAACGAGCATGTACAAATGGTAATATTTTCAGCTGGAAATGCACGCAGGCTGGATGAGATTGGTTGCAGAACGTGATGTGCTCGTCGCACCTAGTTTCTTTTTACTGCTTTCGGTCTAGATTTCACAAGGGGGATTCACGATATGTAGCAGGTAGGAACTATGTAGGGGGTTTAAAAAGCACCCTTTATCCAAAAAATGTACTAGCAGCTAGCTATAAGGGCAAGGCCAACACTCTAGGATAGACCGGTGCCCCAGCTGCCAGGTCGGCTCGGATAATTGAACTTGAAAAAGAAGGTGCTGCTTGCAACGCTAGATGGGATCTTTCAAAGGAGGCTGGTTCTCCGGTGAAAAAGGTGCAAGGCAGCAAATGAGAAAGTGCCGGACAACACCATTGTTGAGCTAAACAGTACCATGCTACTTTATTGTACAGAGAAAAAGCTACCAAACCTGAGAACAATACTACTGCTTCCGTTGGATGAAGGTAGAATTAAACAGTTGCTTCAGTTACTTTTTATCTAGGTGGAGCATGGGGCACTAGTATAGTGATGCCTCCATATCCCATGCCCTAAACCAGCCTTATAACCCTTTATCCAATTACGCGAAGCCGACACGTGATTATCTAACACGTGGGTTCCCTCCATGTTCAAGTCTGGGTTACTGTCTACGCCGCGTGCTCATATTTTTATTATCTGACGAGGTTGCTTTTACAATGCTTGCGCCTTCTCCATGTCACTGGTACTGCTGGTATATCTGTATCTCTGCTATGGAAAAAAGGTGCCCACCGGAAGTGGACACAAAGTCCTTAGCTGTGCGTAAGTCCACCGGAAGAGCAAGATGGTAGGGATGCATTCATGTTTTCCATCTAGTTTGAAAAAATGTTGTATTTATTCATATATTGTATCACGTCCTCTCATAAGCCATACCATGCTCGTTGCAAATAAATAGATGGCCCCTCCAAGTAGCCCGATATTGATACAGGCAGTTATAGATTCTGCTTACTGCTAACCAAGTGTGCCAGGACCCACCCCACATCGGCTAGGCTGAAGAGGACCGTACCGAGATGGGGTTCTAGGTGAGGGCTTGGAACTTCTCCAAGTGGGTCGTCAAGGAGGACACGATGCGTAAGGCTGAATAAGTCGTCGGGCCGCACCGCCTTCGGGCTGCCCACCACTACGTTGCCCACATACCGGACACGACCTACGCAGAAATGGACAACACTTCAAATCCGTCACCAAGAGCCTCATCGATGACACCCACAAGTTCGTAGACCGCGTGATAACAGAAGTTGATGCCGCCCGAACATCCCATGCATGCGAGGTCACTTCTAGACGGAGGAAGAGCTCGAACTAGATGGGAATAAATTTATGTTTCCAACGCTTCAAATCATTTTGTAAATTAGTATTTATTACGTTGTTGAAATTGTATTAGAAATCGATGTTGAAATCAAGTTCAGAGCCTCAATGGTTGTTTGATGAGATGGCATGAAATTGATCTTGTTAAGTCAATGACGAGTGGGCTCCACATGAAGGAACCTTTTGGAGGCTCTGTTAGGGCGATTCTCTGTTTACATGTTGCCTTTGCAGCGTTCAAAACATTTTGGAGTCCTCCATAGGCATTATGGAGGTGCTATAGTTACTTTAACAAGAGACAACACCATTTATTAAACTAGCCATAGTTTGCAGATTTTTTTTGTATTTATTCATATCTTTTATCACATTATCTCATAAGCCATTCCATGCTCGTTGCCCATAAATAGATGGCTCCACCATGTAACACGATAGTGACACAGGCAGGGCCGAGTGTACCTAAGAAGAGAACATAAAAGGAGGAGAGTATCAGAGTCCAGTACGTCTTAGTGATCACCAAGTGTGGCGGGAAGGACTCAATATATTCTGTGATCTCCACGGTATGAATGGGATGTATAGGGAAATGGGAACTTAAGTTGAAGACCGACAATTCCAGACGGCCTTCAGCAAAGTGTAGGGGCAGCCACCAAACTTGTGGAGTACTTTCCAATAGAGCAACGAAGCTTCAAGGGCTGCCTCCCCAATGCGCTCTTAGCCGGTGCTTTCGGCCTAAGCAACAAGCACTTACAAACGAGAAGCTTGTTGACCAATCTCTCTGTTTTACGTCTGCCAACAACAACTAATATTGTGGTGATTGGTACCAGCGCAGTGCCCCCATGGATGTCATACGGCTATGTAAACCACTCACTACACTACCTCCAGCACCCATCATGAGGCGTATTAGTTTCTATTAATTTTCCATATCGTCCGATCTCCAGCAAGTCATCTAGCTATGCGCGTCTGACATCCCCATTGCCCATCTCTGCAGGCATGTCCCATATTAATGTTTTCAATTCCTATGGTTAACTTCTAATAATATACAGTAGGACTCTCTTCTACTACGTCTTTCGAAGAACACCAAGTACTAGGATTTTGTCGGTGCTCCAGTTTGCATTCAGTGTTTTCCTGATTTGATAGCAATATTTGGTGTATTGTTGTTCATCCGAAAAATGAGCAATTCACACTATGATCGTCAACACTTCTTCAAAAACAAAATCACTCGCAGTTTAAATAAAAGGAAGCATCAGTAGCAATAAATCACCACAACAATTGGTATGTGAAGTTTGGTGCAGGAATAATGTCTGTGGCCACATACTATATTTATTCATTTGACCTTATATAAATAACTACTTTGGCGTGCAACACAACCATCTTTCCTAGCGAGACAATGAGGAAGTGTGGGAGGAGAGCAAATCTAACATGGACGATTGGTGTCGCTGTTGGTCAGATGGTAAAATCTTTGAGGGACTGAGATGCATCCGAAATTTCAATAGACTTGGCGGAATGATTGGTCTAGCATTGTGTTGTAGAGCTGGACGGATATTTGTAGCCCGCACGAGCGGAGGCACGCGAACTATGAGCCGCCAATTTGTGCCTTGATTTAGATTTGTTAGGTGATTTTTTGATGAAATAGCAATGCGCGAGCTATGCCCTGTGCACTCACTTCACGTCCATAAAGCCAGATTCTCAGTATAGCATAGAGGGAACCCAAAGTTGTAGTTTAAGTATCCATGACCATATCTTTTGTTGGTAGGAAACAATGCCCACGTGTGGGAGTATCGATAGGTTAACGTCACCGGAGGGTGTATGGAGGGATCTACACTCTTTTTGTCAATGGAGTTTGCGGGTGTAATCTCTAAGATTGAGATGCATCGGTAATTGGGCTAGACTGGCAAGTAAACTCGTTGTAAAACCATACACGGATGGCGCCATGGTAGACCACTGAATAGACCACCTGCTATACCTGTCATCATTGCCACAGGGGCCCCGCCGCCGCACCTCCGACTTCAGAGCAACAAAACAACCCGAGGTAATCGCACGGAGACGTCGGAGAAGAGCCAACTACCGCAAACATTGTCACTCCTCCGACATTGCTCGCCTTCGCCGTCGTTGCCATAGAAACCTTCACGCCAACCCTACCATCTTCCACCGGTCCCTCTTGCCAATGCCCCACTCCAAAGACAAAGCCTCAAGAGGGGATACGAGACCCAGGTGTGGCCTTCATCTGATCACACGAATCTAGGGTTTCCCCCGGAGTTGCAGCGACCGTCCGGTGCGTGAGGGGAGAGGAAGCAAACAACAATGCCTCCAAGAAGGTCCACGACGCCAACAGACGTCGCTGTTGAGATATGTATTTAGCACGTGTATTCTTGTACTCCAAGTCTTCCTCCTTGTGTATAGCTGAGGATATGACTGCCCCATGTACTATATATACATGTGCATATGCACCCAATCAATACATTTGAGAGTTGCATCTTATTCCTCTACATGGTATCAGCCTAAACCCTCGATCCTAGCCCTAGGCGTGTCGCCGTTGCCTTCCCTGGCCGCCGCCGCTTGCGCTGTCCCGCGCCGCGCCTTCCTGGCCGCCATGCCGCCTCCCTCCCCACCACATCCCTCCACCGCACCGCTCTCCCTTCCTTCCCAACCCCGAGCCGCTGCCCTCCATCTACCCCGACTCGCCGCTCAGCCTAACCCTAAAACCCTAACCCGAGCCTACGTCGCCCTCCCTCTCACGCCGCTGCCTCTACCCCCATGCCGCCCCTCTCCCATCTACCCGCACCCCGAGCCGCTCCACCCGCGCCGAACCACCTCGCAGCCATGTCGGCTCTATCCTCCTCCAGTCCGAGCAACCAGTTCGACTCCTCCTACGGAACCGAGCCTGAAGAGCCCCTTGCCGCCGACATCCGCAACATCCACCTCACCGATCATGTTCCCATCATCCTCTCCCACACCTCCGCCAACTACTATGCCTGGAAAACCTATTTCAACTTTCTCTTCCGTGAGTACAATCTTCGTGATCACGTGGACGGTCTCTCCAACTTCTTCGCCGGCAACCACGACGCTAACTGGCTTGCCATCGACGCCACCCTCATCCGGTGGTTCTTCCTCACCGTCTCTCCGGACATCTTCCACACCGTCGTTTGTGACGGGGACGATTCCTACACGGTGTGGACCAAGATCAATGGCCTCTTCACCGACAACAAGCTTCAACGGATTGTTTTCTTGCAGCAGGATTTTTTTGGGTGTCACCAAAATGACTCCACCATCGACGCCTACTATCTCCGGATCAAGACCCTCTCGGACGAGCTCAACAACGTTGGGTTCAAGGTGGGAGATGAGCTTCTCCTTTTGACGCTCACTGCCGGCCTCAATGAGGACTTCGACAACGCCGCATCTAACCTCACCCTCATGGCCAACCCCACCTACGAGCGGGCGGTGGCCTATCTTCGTCTTGAGGAGCGGCGGATGAAGCAGCTCTGCACCCGCGCTGCCCACACCGCCCTCGTAGCCGGCTTCTCCCACGGCGCTCCTGCACCACCATCGGCGCCTCGTCCTCCGGCCGTCACTCCACACCCGCTGCCCCCGCCGGCGCCTCAGCCGCCCGAACAACCGCGCAACGGTGGGAATGGCGGCAATCGTCACCGCGGCCACGGTGGTCAGCGCTAAGGCGGAGAAAAAGGTGGTGGTGTTGGGGAACATAGTAATTTCAAAAAAAAAATCCTACACACACGCAACATCAGGGTGATGCATAGCAACGAGCGGGGAGAGTGAGTCCATGTAGCCTCGTAGACCAAAAACGGAAGCATTAGCACAACGCGGTTGATGTAGTCGTACGTCTTCACTATCCGACCGATCCAAGTACCGAACGTACGGCACCTCAGAGTTCAGCACACGTTCAGCTCGATGACGTCCCGCAAACTTTGATCCAACAGAGCTTCACGGGAGAGTTCCGTCAGCACGACGGCATGATGACGGTGATGATGTTGCTACCGACGCAGGGCTTCGCCTAAGCACCGCTACGATATGACCGAGGTGAAATATGGTGGAGGGGGGCACCGCACATGACTGGGAGAGATCAACAGATCAACTTGTGTGTCCATGGGGTGCCCCTTGCCTCAGTATATAAAGGAGGAGAGTAGGGGAGGGGCTGGCCCTCTCTATGGCGCGCCCTGGGGAGTCCTACTCTCACCGGGAGTAGGATTCCCCCCTGCCATGTAGTAGGAGTTGGAGTCAAGGGAAGGGAAGAGAGAAGAGAAGGAAGGAGGGGGCGCCGCCCCTTCCCTTAGTCCAATTCGGACTAGGCCTTTGGGGGGTGGGGGGGGCGGCCTGCCCCTCTCTCTCTCTCTCTCCTAATGCCCAATAAGGCCCATATACTCCCCTACGAATTCCCGTAACTCTCCGGTACTCTGATAAATACCCGAATCACACGGAACCTTTTCGATGTCTGAATTGTTGGGGAACGTAGTAATTTCAAAAAAAAATCCTATGCACACGCAAGATCATGGTGATGCATAGCAACGAGAGGGGAGAATGTGTCCACGTACCCTCGTAGACCGTAAGCGGAAGCGTTATAACAACGCGGTTGATGTAGTCGTACGTCTTCACGATCCGACCGATCCAAGTATCGAACGTACGGCACCTCCGAGTTCAGCACACGTTCAGCTCGATGACGATCCCCGGACTCCGATCCAGCAAAGTGTCGGGGATGAGTTCCGTCAGCACGACGGCGTGGTGACGATGATGATGTTCTACCGGCGCAGGGCTTCGCCTAAACTCCGTGACGATATGACCGAGGTGAAATATGGTGGAGGGGGGCACCACACACGGCTAAGGAACGATCACGTAGATCAACTTGTGTGTCATGGGGTGCCCCCCTGCCCCCGTATATAAAGGAGCAAGGGGGGAGGAGGCCGGCCCTAGGAGGGGGCGCGCCAAGTGTGGAGTCCTACTAGGACTCCCTAGTCCTAGTAGGATTCCACCTCCCTTGTTGGAGTAGGAGAAGTGGAAAGAGGGGGAGAGGAAGAAGGAAAGGGGGGCTGCGCCCCTTGTCCAATTCGGACCAGAGGGGGGGCGCAGGCCTCCTTCCTTTTGGCCTCTCTCCTCTATTCCCGTATGGCCCAATAAGGCCCATATACTCCCGGCGAATTCCGGTAACTCTCTGGTACTCCGAAAAATACCCGAATCACTCGGAACCTTTCCGAACTCCGAATATAGTCGTCCAATATATCAATATTTACGTCTCGACCATTTCGAGACTCCTCGTCATGTCCCCGATCTCATCCGGGACTCCGAACTCCTTCGGTACATCAAAACTCATAAACTCATAATATAACTGTCATCGAAACCTTAAGCGTGCGGACCCTACGGGTTCGAGAACTATGTAGACATGACCTAGAACTATTCTTGGTCAATAACCAATAGAGGAACCTGGATGCCCATATTGGCTCCGACATATTCTACGAAGATCTTTATCGGTCAAACCGCATAACAACATACTTTGTTCCCTTTGTCATCGGTATGTTACTTGCCCGAGATTCGATCGTCGGTATCGAATACCTAGTTCAATCTCGTTACCGGCAAGTCTCTTTACTCGTTACATAATGCATCATCCCGCAACTAACTCATTAGTCACATTGCTTGCAAGGCTTATAGTGATGTGCATTACCGAGAGGGCCCAGAGATACCTCTCCGACATTCGGAGTGACACAACTTTTATAATGGGGAACAACATCCAACCGTTATCCACTTAGACCAGCCTGCGACATGCGGTACTACCGCTCCAGGAGCGCGGTACTACCACAAGGCCATGCGGTACTACCGTGGGTGACTACGATACTACCGCGGCAGCTGCAGAGACTATAACATAGGCAGTACTACCGCGAGCGTGGTACTACAGTACCCACCTGCGGTACTACCACGAGGCAGGTGAGTCCTAGTCTGGAAACGACACGGATGAATAAAAATACATCCGTGCCTACTTCCGCGGTCAAAGAGACGATGCAAACATCCGTCACGGTACTACCGTGCACAATGCGCGGTACTACCGTGCGGGTGCGGATGTAGAAAATTACATCCGCCCCTACTATCGTGAAGCAACAGCACTAGGCCAGGGAACCACGGTACTACAACTCGGAGGGAGTGGTACTATCGTGGGTACCCACGGTACTACCGCCCTCGACGTGCGGTACTACCGTGTGGGCACGGATGTAAAAAATTACATCCGCGCCTACTACCGCAATGTAGCGGTACTTGGCCTGGGAGCCACGGTACTATGACTCCGAAGGAGCGGTACTACCGTGGGCTCCAGTGGTACTACCGCGAGTGCCTGCGGTACTACCGCTCCAGGGAGCAGTACTACGGCAAGCTCAGCAATAGTAGTCCAGACATTCACATAGAGGATAGCCGGGGGAATGCTCCAAAGTGCAAGGGAAAGGAGGAGACAATGAAGGAAACGTGTACGTGATGATTCCACCCTAACCTTTCCGACGCGGACCCCCTCTTAATAGTACGCCTCTCCTACGACTCAGATCCACCAAAAACAAACGTAGAAACACGCCGTCTTCAATAGTCTTTCAGGGGCACCGAAACGTCTTATGCCTAGCGATGAAGCAACTGAGAAAATCAAGGCACACGATTAGTCCGCAAAAGCATTGTCATCAATCACCAAAACAGTTAGGGATAAATATGCCCTTACACACTTGCTGAGAAGACATCTGTTCTTGACCTCAAGATTCTCAATACCAAGACCCCCTTGGTCTTTCGGTCGTCAGATGATATCCCATTTGGCAAGTCAGTATTTTCTTTTTAATTCATCGCTCTGCCAAAAAAATCATGATTGATAGAAGTCCAGTCTTTTCCTAACTCCAACTGGGACCTCAAAGAATGACAAAAGAAACATAGGCATACTCGTGAGAACCAAGTTAATCAGAATTAATCGTCCTCCGTATGACATGGGCTTGCCCTTCCAGCAACTCAGTTTCTTTTCAAATCGGTCGTCGATGCACTTCCATTCTCTGTTTGTCAGCTTACGATGGTGGATTGGTATACCTAAATATGTAAAAGGTAAATTTCCCAGTTCGCACCCAAACAATTGCCTATAGGCCTCTTGTTCGTCCTTGGCTCTACCAAAGCAGAACAATTCGCTTTTGTGAAAGTTAACCTTTAACCCGGTCAATTGTTCAAATAAGCATAACACCAGCTTCATATTTCTTGCTTTGGCCAAGTCATGCTCCATAAAGATGATCATATCATCGGCGTACTGAAGGATAGACTCACCTCCATCAACTAGATGAGGTACCAAGCCACCCACATGGCCAGCCTCCTTAGCCCTTCCTATGAAAATTGCCAACATATCAACTACAATGTTGAACAGGATAGGAGACATCGGATCCCCTTGTCTCAGGCCCTTATGTGTCTGGAAATAATGACCTATGTCATCATTCACTTTAATTCCAACACTCCCTTTTTGCGTGAACGATTCTACCTGGTGTCGCCAGGCTTCATGAAAACCTTTCATATGCAAGGCCTCTTGAAGGAATGGCCATTTGACTTTATCGTACGCTTTCTCGAAATCCACCTTAAAAACAACTCCATCTAATTTTTTCGTGTGAATTTCGTGGAGCGTTTCATGAAGGACCACCACCACTTCTAGGATGTTTCTGTCCGGCATGAAAGCAGTTTGGGAATGCTGCACCACAAAATGCACAATCTGTGTGAGCCTATTAGTCCCAACCTTGGTGAAGATTTTGAAACTAACATTGAGGAGGCAGATCGGCCTGAACTGCTCAATTCTCACAGCTTCCGTTTTCTTAGGAAGCAGTGTTATTATTCCAAAACTTAGATGAAATAAATGAAGATATCCAGAGAATAGATCATGGAAAATTTGTAACATATCCCCCTTAATAATATGCCAACACTTTTTATAGAACTCCACCGGAAATCCTTCTGGCAATGGAGCCTTATTGTTCTTCATCTGCCCAATAGCTTCAAACACTTGTTTCTCCGAGAACGGGGCAACCAAAATATCATTTTCATCAGCAGTGAGTTGAGGCACATCCTCCAACCTGGACTCATCCAGGGACACAGAACTATCCTCCGGAGGTCCAAACAACTGCTTATAGTACTCGGTAATGTATAGTTTGAGGTTATCCTGTCCTAAAATAGTTCCTTCATCTTGTTCAAGCTGAAAGATTCTCTTCTATCTGTGCTTGCCATTAGCAATCAAGTGAAAGAATTGAGTGTGCGCGTCCCCCTAGACAACCTTGCGGACCTTAGCCCGCAATACCCACTTTAATTCCTCCTCACGGAGAAGCTCTTTCAACCTCATCTCCGCTTCAAGTTTAGCATGAAGCTCCGTGGCTTGCAAAATCATGGATTCGGCTTTTAAATCTAGGGACTGAATAAGTAAAAGGAGCCTTTCCTTTTCAACCTTATAAATCCCACTAAGGTGCTTAGCCCACCCCCGTAAGAAACTTCTCAAATGCCAGGGTTCAACAGAAGTCCTACCTCCTGCATCCTTAGCCCATTCCCTGGCTATCAGATCCAAGAAGCCTTCACGTTCAAACCATGCCAGTTCGAATGAAAAAGAATTTTTGTTTCCTACGTGGTTTGGCTCACCCGAGTCCACGAGTAAAGGCGTGTGATCAGAAATTCCGTGCGCGAGAGCCTGGACCGTTATCAAAGGGAATTTCTGTTCCAACTCGACGCTCGCTAGGACTCGATCCAGCTTCTCAAACGTTGGGTTTGGCAAATTATTAGCCCAAGTAAACTTTCTACCAGAAAGCTCTATCTGCCTCAGATCCAAGCTCTCAATAATGGTGTTGAACATAAACAACCATCTGCCGTCAAAATTAT
The DNA here is from genome assembly GCF_018294505.1 of Triticum aestivum. Classification (NCBI taxonomy): domain Eukaryota; kingdom Viridiplantae; phylum Streptophyta; class Magnoliopsida; order Poales; family Poaceae; genus Triticum; species Triticum aestivum. The sequence continues at coordinate 39,092,571 of NC_057810.1, forward strand.
CATTATTCTTTTCCTCTCTCCTCTAATGATATTGAAGTCACCCCCAACTAAAATTGGGAGCTGCTCAGAGCCGCAAATTCGGATAAGATCCGCCAGAAACTCTGGTTTAAACTCGGGCTGCGCTGCACCATAAACCGCCACCAGAGCCCAGTTAAACCCATCAGCTTTGGACCTAACCCGAAACTTAACCGCGAAGTCACCCATCACTACACTTCGAACTTCTAGCCAATCACATCTCACTCGAAGTAAAAAGCCATATGAGAAATCTCTAGAAAAAGTATTGGAAGCTCTTAGATGCACGGGAGGCTTTTAGACGTTGATGTTGTTTGTACAGTCAACATGTTTACTTTCCAAGATGACATGATTGTCAGAGTTGTGCGCTCCACCAACCCAATCACCATGTATTACTGATATCCAAAAATTGTACCTGATAAGATTTGGGCTTCAATTGGAATCTATCGAATAAAGACCTAATTAGGATGAATTGGAGCAGAACACCATCAAAGGAAACGTCAATAATCAATGGAATCGGAAACGCAAAGGAAAGTTATGGTAAACACACGAAGAAAAATTTCTGCACAAAAGCGAGAGAAACCAACCAGCTGATATAGATGATGGGCAAATTTGAGGCAATATACCGTTGACCATGCCAGATCCATGCCTAACTTGTTTCAGTCAGTTTGAGAGAGACCATGGAATTCCTTTCCATTGGGTAAATCAAGAACTCCTAGAAATTGTACGTGAGAAATAAATGTGAGAAACGAACCTGATCTAGACGATGCAAATAAATTTGAGGCAGTAAGCCCCTTGATCATGCCAGATCCATGCCCTATCAAGAAAATATACGTGAGAAAACAATTTGAGAAAAGAACCTGATCTGGAAGATGAAAATAAATTTGAGGCAGTAATCCCCTTGACCACGCTAGATCCATGCCCTATCTTGTTTGTATCAGTTTGAGAGATACTATTGCATTGTTATCCATGGGTGGGAACCGAGAGAGAATGGAGATATGAAGGCTCGGTGGAATAGTTTCCATGCGGGGAGAGAGAAAGATGAGTCCATGGGAGAAAGAAGATGGAATGGTGGAATATTTCCATCGTGAGGAGACTTTGAGGAGAGAGAAGGAATAGGGAGGAGGGTTCGGTTGGATATGTAGATGGAATGAGATGGCAGTTAATTAAGATTCTCTTTTCCACAAATTTGAGAAAGATACGTGAGCCTTCAAAGGGGAAAATAATCTGAGAGAGTTGTATGGGTTGCTGTCACCGTGAAAACATGGCCCCACCAGATAAATGGCTTGTATTTTTTTTATTAAATATAGATATTATATAGGCAGATCTAAACCGTAATAGCTTGGCCCCACAAGATTAACGGTCCTTAATTACTGATTAACGTGGGAATTTTTAGGGAGTCTGTAATTAGTATAGGTATAGATAGATAGATAGATAGATAGATATATATATATATATATATATATATATATATATAGATAGATAGATAGATACATAGATATATAGATAGATGGCTACGAGATACTTGATGTACGTTATCATGAGCCTTTGTTAAATAATTGAATAATTAATAAAAATGACTGTATGCATCGATTAATGGACAGGCCGTGGATGTTGACGTCCTTTTGTAACAAAAAGAAAGGATATCGACATTTCCATCCACAACTCTCTATCTCTCTCCTCCCCATTCCCCCGGTGCTCATCTTGTTTTCTGAGTGTGGTGAATCGACCCAATAAAGCAGCTGTGTCTGGTGACGGACCACAAGAGTGAGGATGTCAGAAGCGCAAACGACACCGGCGGTGAGTGACAGGTGGCTGCTCCCACACTTACCAACACTGGATTTCTAGCAAATATACTTTAAACGAAAAACCTAAAAAAAATTCAATAAATTTTCCAATGTATCAATGTTCAATCATGGCAGTACAAAGAACAACACATGTAATAAAAACAACAATCTTGTCCATGAATCACCCGACGACGACTACAAACACTGGAACGAGCCGAAGGCGCTCGCCGTCATCGCCCCTCCCTCACCAGAGCCGGGCAAATCTTGTTCTAGTAGACAGTTAAATGAAGCAGGAAAACCTCATCGAAGCATCACACGATGAGGTGGGGCGACTCTGGTGTGTCTCAGAGTGGACACGGTCCTGGCAGGTCTAGTCCCTGACCGAGACACCGTTTTGACCGGTCGCCGGGCAGTCCGGACCGGACCGGACCGACCAGCCTAGCGGTCCTGTTTTCAAGGACCGGACCGGCGCCGGCGAAGCCCGGGCCGGACCGAGCAGATCGGCGAACTACTACGGGCGACGATGTGCATGGGTGCAACGGCAAGGAGGGCGACGTGCGCAGGTACTTTGGCGGAGTGGGCGAGCGCGGGCGACGTGGTATGGGAAGTGCACTGGGCGGCGCGGCTGTTAGCCATTATGTTCTCTGTGCCGTGTCGTTTCTTCCTTGGAAGTTTTTCTATTGCATGCAAGTAATGGAGCGCCTGCATGAGCCCACGATTTTCTCTGTGAGGGCCTTGCCGTTATTAGCTGATCAAATTGGACGTGGAGGTTATCGTCAAATTGCGCCGTGATTTTCGGATCAAATCCACTTTCCCTCCTAATTTTCTATTTCTGTTCGACTGGAAAAACGGCAGCGTGGGATTGATATGGCTCGTGATTATAGGAACTAGCCGACAACCCGTGCAACAGGACGGGCTAGTTATGCCAGTATAAGTTTAGTAGTATTTTTTCAAAACAATATTTTGAATATAAGAAAAGAACTAATTCTGAGTTCATGTACTTTGTATTAAGCCCTTGAATTACTATTTATTTAAAACATTAAACATTTTTCATTGAGCCATAAACCCACATAAAAATTTACATTATCTAAAAGCTTAATAGTGTTATTTGCTCCGTGAAATATGAAGATATTCTTTTTGACATGTGCCAAATGCTGATGCCGAAACCACAATGTGGAAATTTTCTTATAACCTGGAGAAGATCGTCCCTTGTGGTAACTCTCCCAACTATATTTAATCTAAATGTGTTTAAAGCAAAGTAGATCAGGCAATCAGTAGACTTGACAATACTCTTGCACCTCTGGTAGTTGTATGTAATGAAATGCAAAAAGAATTAACTCCAGAAAACTTGCACAACACAAAAAGAATCAGGCCTTACTGTTATGAAAATCTTCACTACAAAATACAATTTCAGCAAATCTTTTAGTACCATACCTCTGCTAATGCGAGAGACCAACTATTTCTATAACCCCAAAGATCAAATTGAAGTACTATCAAATAGTGAACTTGTTATGCTAATTAGATGCATCATGGTGGATACTGGTGTCATGATATTTCACACTACTTTGTAAAATATAAAATAAAAGATGATTATATATCTGCAATAGAAAGAAATAGAGTAGGACAAGGTTAATAAAATTATCTTTCTAAATGACATCTAAGATGTGTTAAAATTTAAAAGTAATTTGCGAAATGTTTTTTCTCATCCACTCACGTCCAAACATTTATATCCTTTCTCATGAGAAGGAGAAACATGAGTGAAGGTACACCTGGCCTGGCTTTCTAAATCAAGAAATAACCACTACTAGGAAAAGGCCTGCTAGTGGTGTTGGAAATATGTCCTAGAGGCAATAATAAAAGGATTATTATTATATTTCCTTGGTCATGATAATTGTCTTTTATTCATGCTATAATTGTGTTATCCGGAAATCATAATACATGTGTGAATACATAGACCACAATATGTCCCTAGTGAGCCTCTAGTTGACTAGCCCGTTGATCAACAGATAGTCATGGTTTCCTGACTATGGACATTGGATGTCATTGATAACGGGATCACATCATTAGGAGAATGATGTGATGGACAAGACCCAATCCTAAGCATAGCACAAGATCGTGTAGTTCATTTGCTAGAGCTTTTCCAATGTCAAGTATCTTTTCCTTAGACCATGAGATCGTGTAACTCCCGGATACCGTAGGAGTGCTTTGGGTGTACCAAATGTCACAACGTAACTGGGTGACTATAAAGGTATACTACGGGTATCTCCGAAAGTGTCTGTTGGGTTGACACGGATCGAGACTGGGATTTGTCACTCCGTATGACGGAGAGGTATCTCTGGGCCCACTCGGTAATGCATCATCATAATGAGCTCAAAGTGACCAAGTGTCTGGTCACGGGATCATTCATTGCGGTACGAGTAAAGTGACTTGCTGGTAACGAGATTGAACGAGGTATTGGGATACCGACGATCTAATCTCGGGCAAGTAACATACCGATTGACAAAGGAAAATTGTATACGGGGTTGCTTGAATCCTCGACATCGTGGTTCATACGATTAGATCATCGAGGAGCATGTGGGAGCCAACATGGGTATCCAGATCCCGCTGTTGGTTATTGACCGGAGAGCCGTCTCGGTCATGTCTACGTCTCTCCCGAACCCGTAGGGTCTACACACTTAAGGTTCGGTGACGCTAGGGTTGTAGAGATATTAGTATGCAGCAAACCGAAAGTTGTTCGGAGTACCGGATGAGATCCCGGACATCACGAGGAGTTCTGGAATGGTCCGGAGGTAAAGAATTATATATGGGAAGTCGAAATTCGGCCATCGGGAAAGTTTCTGGGGTCACCGGTATTGTACCGGGACCATCAAAAGGGTCCCGGGGGTCCACCGGGTGGGGCCACCTGTCCCGGAGGGCCCCATGGGCTGAAGTGGGAGGGGAACCAGCCCCTGGTGGGCTGGTGCGCCCCCCCTTGCCCCCCCTGCGCCTAGGGTTGGGAATCCTAGGGGAGGGGGCGCCTCCACTTGCCTTGGGGGGCAAGGCACCCCCCTTGGCCGCCGCCCCCCTTGGAGATTCAATCTTCTAGGGCCGGCGCCCCCCCAAGGGTCCCTATATAAAGAGGGGGGAGGGAGGGCAGCCGCACCCCTTGCACTTGGCGCCTCCCTTCCCCCTTGCTACACCTCTCCCCCCCGGAGACGCTTAGCGAAGCCCTGCTGGGATCCCTGCTGCATCCACCACCACGCCGTCGTGCTGCTGAATCTTCATCAACCTCTCCTTCCCCCTTGCTAGATCAAGAAGGAGGAGACGTCATGCTGACCGTACGTGTGTTGAACGCAGAGGTGCCGTCCATTCGGCGCTAGGATCTCCGGTGATTTGGATCACGACGAGTACGACTCCCTCAACCCCGTTCTCTTGAACGCTTCCACTCGATCTACAAGGGTATGTAGATGCACTCCTCTCTCTCGTTGCTAGATGAACTCATAGATTGATCTTGGTGAAACCATAGGAATTTTTTTATTTTCTGCAACGTTCCCCAACAGTGGCATCATGAGCTAGGTCTATGCATAGTTCTCTTTGTTGGGGAACATAGCAGAAATTCAAAATTTTCCTACGAGTCACCAAGATCTATCCATGGAGATACTAGCAACGAGGGGAAGGAGAGTGCATCTACATACCCTTGTAGATCGCTAAGCGGAAGCGTTCAAGAAAACAGGGTTGAAGGAGTCGTACTCGTCGTGATCCAAATCACCGGAGATCCTAGTGCCGAACGGACGGCACCTCCGCGTTCAACACACGTGCAGCCCGGTGACGTCTCCCATGCCTTGATCCAGCAAGGAGAGAGGGAGAGGTTGGGGAAGACTCCGTCCAGCAGCAGCACAATGGCGTGGTGGTGGTGGAGGAGCGTGGCAGTCCTACAGGGCTTCGCCATGCACCGCGGGAGAGGAGGAGGACTTGGGAGAGGGGGAAGGCTGCGCCAGAAATTGGGGTGCGGCTGCCCTCCCACCCCTCCACTATTTATAGGTGGGTGGAGAGGGGGCCGGCCCCCCTGGATCTCATCTAGGGTTGGGGGCGGCGACCAAGGGGGGAGGAGTGCCTCCCAAGTCAAGTGGAGGCCCTCCCCTTTAGGGTTTCCCCTCTCCCACGCGCATGGGCCTTGGGGGGGCTGGTGCCCCTGGTCCATTAAGGCTAGGGCGCCCCCCTACAGCCCATGCTGCTGTATTGGACGTGGTGGAACAATTTCCGGACCTCCGGACCCCTCCGGAATCCTCCAGAACCTTCTGGAAGCTTCCCGGTACAATATCGAAAAAACCCGAACTTTTCCTGGAAACCGAACAACAACTTTCCATATATAAATCTTTACCTCCGGACCATTACGGAACTTCTCGTGAGATCCGAGATCTCATCCGGGACTCCAAACAACATTTGGTAACCACATACAAACTTCCTTTATAACCCTAGCGTCACCGAACCTTAAGTGTGTAGACCCTACGGGTTCGGGAACCGTGCAGACATGACTGAGACGTTCTTCGGTCAATAATCAACAGCGGGATCTGGATACCCATGTTGGCTCCCACATGTTCCATGATGATCTCATTGGATGAACCATGATGTTGAAGATTCGATCAATCCCGTATACAATTCCCTTTGTCTAGCGGTATTGTACTTGCCCGAGATTCGATCGTCGGTATGCCGATACCTTGTTCAATCTCGTTATCGGCAAGTCTCTTTACTCGTTCCGTAACACATCATCCCGTGATCAACCCCTTGGTCACATTGTGCACATTATGATGATGTCCTACCGAGTGGGCCCAGAGATACCTATCCATTTACACGTAGTGACAAATCCCAGTCTCAATTGGTGCCAACCCAATAGACACTTTCGGAGACACCCGTAGTGCACCATTATAGCCACCCAGTTACGTTGTGACGTTTCGTGCACCCAAAGCATTCCTACGGTATCCGGGAGTTGCACAATCTCATGGTCTAAGGGAATGATACTTGACATTTAGAAAAGCTTTAGCATACGAACTACGATCTTTGTGCTAGGCTTAGGATTGGGTATTGTCCATCACATCATTCTCCTAATGATATGATCCCGTTATCAACGACATCCAATGTCCATGGTTAGGAAACCGTAACCATCTATTGATCAACGAGCTAGTCAACTAGAGGCTTACTTGGGACATGGTGTTGTCTATGTACCCACACATGTATCTGAGTTTCCTTTCAATACAAATATAGCATGGATAATAAATGATTATCATGAACAAGGAAATATAATAATAACTAATTTATTATTGCCTCTAGGGCATATTTCCAACACTCTTTTCACGAGTAGAACACAAATCTGTTGTGGCCGTAGATGTTGTCAACTTTCTTGCCACTACTAGTCTTATTTTGCTTCAGCGGTATTGTGGGATGAAGCGGCCCAGACCGACCTTACACGTACGCTTACGTGAGAAAGGTTCCACCGACTGACATGCACTAGTTGCGTAAGGTGGCTAGCGGGTGTCTGTCTCTCCCACTTTAGTTGGAGCGGATTCGATGAAAAGGGTCCATATGAAGGGTAAATAGAAGTTGACAAATCACGTTGTGGCTTTTTCGTAGTTAAGAAAATGTTCTTGCTAGAACCCTATTGCAGCCACGTAAAAGATGCAACAACAATTAGAGGACGTCTAACTTGTTTTTGCAGCAATTGCTTTGTGATGTGATATGGCCAAAAGTTGTGATGAATGATGAATGATATATTGTGATGTATGAGATCATGTTCTTGTAATAGGAATCACGACTTGCATGTCGATGAGTATGACTACCGGCAGGAGCCATAGGAGTTGTCTTAATTATTGTATGACCTGCGTGTCAATGATTTAACGCCATGTAATTCCTTTACTTTATTGCTAAATCGTTAGCTATAGTAGTAGAAGTAATAGTTGGCGAGCAACTTCATGGAGACACGATGATGGAGATTATGATGATGGAGATCATGGTGTCAAGCCGGTGAAGAAGATGATCATGCATGGAGCCCCGAAGATGGAGATCAAAGGAGCTATATGATATTGGCCATATCATGTCACTACTATTTGATTGCATGTGATGTTTATCATGTTTTTGCATCTTGTTTACTTAGAACGACGGTAGTGCATAATATAATCCCTCATAATAATTTCAAGAAAGTGTTCCCCCTAATTGTGCGCCGTTGCGACAGTTCGTTGTTTCGAAGCACCACGTGATGATCGGGTGTGATAGATTCTAATGTTCACATACAACGGGTGTAAGACAGATTTACACATGCAAAACACTTAGGTTAACTTGACAAGCCTAGCATGTACAGACATGGCCTCGGAACACAGAGACCGAAAGGTTGAACATGAGTCGTATGAAAGATACGATCAACATGGAGATGTTCACCGATAATGACTAGTCCGTCTCATGTGATGATCGGACACGACCTAGTCGACTCGGATCATGTAACACTTAGATGACTAGAGGGATGTCTAATATGAGTGGGAGTTCATTAAATAATTTGATCAGATGAACTCAATTATCATGAACTTAGTCTAAAATCTTTGCAAAAAATGTCTTGTAGATCAAATGACCAATGCTCATGTCAACATGAACTTCAACACGTTCCTAGAGAAAACCAAGCTGAAAGATGATGGTAGCAACTATACGGACTGGGTCCGGAACCTGAGGATCATCCTCATAGCTGCCAAGAAAGCATATGTCCTAGAAGGACCGCTAGGTGAAGCACCCATCCCAGAGAACCAAGACGTTATGAACGCTTGGCAGTCACGTGCTGATGATTACTCCCTCGTTCAGTGCGGCATGCTTTACAGCTTAGAACCGGGGCTCCAAAAGCGTTTTGAGCAACACGGAGCATATGAGAAGTTCGAGGAGCTGAAAATGGTTTTCCAAGCTCACGTCCGGATCGAGAGATATGAAGTCTCCGACAAGTTCTATAGTTGTAAGATGGAGGAAAATAGTTCTGTCAGTGCGCACATACTCAAAATGTCTGGGTTGCACAACTGCCTGTCCCAGCTGGACATTAACCTCCCGGACGAGGCGGTCATTGACAGAATCCTTCAGTCGCTCCCACCGAGCTACAAGAGCTTTGTGATGAAATACAATATGCAGGGGATGGTGAAAACTATTCCTGAAGTATTTTCAATGCTGAAGTCAGCAGAGGTAGAAATCAAAAAGGAACATCAAGTGTTGATGGTCAATAAAACCACTAAGTTCAAGAAAGGCAAGGGTAAGAAGAACTTCAAGAAGGACGTCAAGGATGTTGCCGCGCCCGGTAAGCCAGTTGCCGGGAAGAAGTCAAAGAATGGACCCAAGCCTAAAACTTAGTGCTTTTATTGCAACGGGAAGGGTCACTGGAAGTGGAACTGCCCCAAATACTTAGCGGACAAGAAGGCCGGCAACACTAAAGGTATATGTGATATACATGTAATTGATGTGTACCTTACCAGTGGTCGTAGTAGCTCCTGGGTATTTTATACCGGTGTCGTTGCTCATATTTGTAACTCAAAGCAGGAGTTGCGGAATAAGCGGAGACTGGCGAAGGATGAGGTGACGATGCGCGTCGGGAATGGTTCCAAGGTTGATGTGATCGCCGTCGGCACGCTACCTCTATATTTACCCACGGGATTAGTTTTAAACCTCAATAATTGTTATTTAGTGCCAGCTTTGAGCATGAACATTGTATCTGGATCTCGTTTAATGCGAGATGGCTACTCGTTTAAATCCAAGAATAATTGTTGTTCTATTTATATGAGAGATATGTTTTATGGTCATGCCCCGCTGTTCAATGGTTTATTCTTAGTGAATCTCGAACGTAATGTTACACATATTCATAGTGTGAATACCAAAAGATGTAAGATTGATAACGATAGTCCCAGATACTTGTGGCACTGCCGCCTTGGTCACATTGGTGTCAAGCACATGAAGAAGCTCCATGCCGATGGACTTTTAGAGTCTCTCGATTATGAATCATTTGACACATGCGAACCATGCCTCATGGGCAAAATGACCAAGACTCCGTTCTCCGGAACAATGGCGCGAGCAACCAACTTATTGGAAATCATACATACTGATGTGTGTGGTCCAATGAGCGTTGAGGCTCGCGGAGGATATCGTTATGTTCTCACTCTCACTGATGACTTAAGTACATATGGGTATGTCTAGTTGATGAAACACAAGTCTGAGACCTTTGAAAAGTTCAAGGAATTTCAGAATGAGGTAGAGAATCAACGTGACCGAAAGATAAAGTTCTTGCAATCAGATCGTGGAGGAGAATATTTAAGTCACGAATTTGGTACGCACTTAAGAAAATGTGGAATCGTTTCACAACTCATGCCGCCTGGAACACCTCAGCGTAACAGTGTGTCCGAACGTCGTAATCGCACTCTATTGGATATGGTGCGATCTATGATGTCTCTTACCGATTTACCGCTATCATTTTGGGGATACGCTCTAGAGACAGCTACATTCACTTTAAATAGGGCTCCATCTAAATCTGTTGAGACGACACCGTATGAATTATGGTTTGGGAAGAAACCTAAGCTGTCGTTTCTAAAAGTTTGGGGATGCGATGCTTATGTCAAGAAACTTCAACCTGAAAAGCTCGAACCCAAGCCGGAAAAATGCGTCTTCATAGGATACCCTAAGGAAACCATTCGGTATACCTTCTACCTTAGATCCGAAGGCAAGATCTTTGTTGCCACGAACGGATCCTTTCTGGAAAAAGAGTTTCTCTCGAAAGGAGTAAGTGGGAGGAAAGGAGAACTTGATGAAGTACTACCTCTTGAACCGGAAAGTAGTGCAGCTCTGGAAAATGTTCCTGTGGTGCCTACACCGGCCGGAGAGGAAATCAATGATGATGATCAAGGTACTTCAAATCAAGTTGCTACTGAACTTTGTAGGTCCACAAGGACACGTTCCACACCAGAGTGGTACACTAGTAGAGAAACACCTAATAGTCCCGGTTCGTAAGGGCCTTTAGTCCCGGTTCATGAACCGGGACTAATGGGTCGTTACTAATACCTCCACCCATTAGTCCCGGTTCAAACACAAACCGGGACCAATGTGCCTCCACGTGGCCCTGTGCACCGAGCCCAGTCAGGGGGCCTTTGGTCCCGGTTGGTGGCTCCAACCGGGACCAGAAGTCAATTTTTTTTTACAAAAGTGGCTGCTTTAGGGGTTTGGGGGGTTATTTTTAGGTTGTTATTAGCTAGCTAATAGAGAGAAGTGTCCTCTCTTATATCTTCGTCCTTGGTTTATCAACGTTGCTGCTATGTTCATTTCACCCGCAGATATAACATGCTCATGCATGCTTGCATCATACATCATCATATATAATAACAAGTCCTACTAATCATGTATCATCATACAACTTCTACTCGTTATTAATAATAAGTCATACGATCATCATCCTCATAGTCATCGAACCCAACCCTACATAATTGTTCTTAGCACTTGATCATCAGTATCTCAACTAGGACCTAAACACACTTAAGGTAAAATAGCATAAAACAATATAGACCCTGACTCTCCATTATGAAGAATGGCGATCATCCTGTCTCCAATTCTTGCCCTTCGCTGCTTATTGCTTCCAAGAAGCTCCTTACGACTGTCCATACATTTTTTCCATTCTTTGATTGTTATGTCTCCACTTCTTTTAGAAACCCGGTATGGTCAGTTGAGATTCGTAGGACGACCTGGTTGTATGTTCAAAACATGAAGGCTACCATGCGTATACATCAGATGAGGCACACAATCATTCGGGATTATCTGTTGAAAAACATAGTAATAACTTCGTAGTTATCAATGATGTACTAGTTTTAGAAGTGTGCAAAAAGATGCACGGATGTTGTAAATAGTAAAATAATAATCTTACCAGGGTATCTCCATGGTAGTTACCGTAGTTCAACACGTGCACTAGTGGCACGTATTCACCATAATGTTGAGAAATTTGATTGTAGATACTGTAATTCTCAAGATCAGTACAAAATCCGACCAGATGATTTTTCTCCTGATAAGTTAATTCGGAGCCTTCGGTGTAGTATGTTCTGTCTACCATATTCTTTGAAGAATATAAATAAGCTGTCAATGGAGATAAGTTGTCAACTATATATTTTGAAATAAACAATATAAATTACTTAATAACTATGTTAAGCTCACATGGGGGAAGAATTGGAGGTGTATCCACAAGGACCCAAATCGAAGGTCTCTCTTGCTCGATTGTAGGATCACCAAGATCCATGGTGACAAGCATACCCTCATCAAGACCATACATCTTGCAAAGTGCTTCCCAATTTTTGCAACCAAAATGGGTTACACTCTGAGCATTGTACAACTTTACTTGAAAATCCACACCATGATGGGTACTTAGGATAAATTTTTTGGTTTCGAAACTTTCATGGTCTTCAAAACCCATCCTCTCCAAGACATAGCGTCTTGCAAAGCATGGGATAAACTAGTCGATGTGGGAACTACTTCTATATATAGTTAAATAAAAGTAGTTTTATTAATTAAATCAACTATCTAGTTCAACTACTAAGCACTTACTATAAATAAATAAGTAGTACTTACTAAAAACAAACTACGTCTATATATAGTAAAATAAATTAGTTTATTAAATCAACTAGCTAGTTCAACTATATATAAACTACTTCTTATTTTTTTCATTTTTCTAAATACTATGAACAAAAAAATCATTAAAATTCTATGAACAAAATTAATTACACAATCTAAATATCACCAAAAAAATCTATTAACAATAATATCACCAAGCATGCATATTCAATAATAATATCACCAAAAAAATCTATTAATAGAAAAAAAATCTAACATAATATGAACAAATTAAATACTACACATCTAATCTAAAAAAATCTAATTAATCTAACAAAAAAATCTAACATAATATGAACAAATTAATTACTACACATCTAATCTAACAAAAAAATCTAATCTAACAAAAAAATCTATGAACTACATATCTAAATTACTACACATCTAACCTAAGAAAAAAAATCTAATTAATCTAACAAAAAAATCTAACATAATATGAATAAATTAATTACTACACATCTAATCTAACAAAAAAAGAATCTAATCTAACAAAAAAATCTATGAACTACATATCTAAATTACTACACATCTAATCTAACCAAAAAATCTAATTAATCTAACAAAAAAATCTAACATAATATGAACAAATTAATTACTACACATCTAATCTAACAAAAAAAATCTAATCTAACAAAAAAATCTATGAACTACATATCTAAATTACTACACATCTAACCTAACAAAAAATCTAATTAATCTAACAAAAAAATCTAACATAATATGAACAAATTAATTACTACACATCTAATCTAACAAAAAAATCTAATCTAACAAAAAATCTATGAACTACATATCTAAATTACTACACATCTAATCTAACAAAAAAATCTAATTAATCTAACAAAAAAATCTAACATAATATGAACAAATTAATTACTACACATCTAATCTAACAAAAAAATCTAATCTAACAAAAAAAATCTACGAACTACATATCTAAATTACTACCCATCTAACCTAACAAAAAAAAATCTATGAACTACAAAAAAAAATCTAACAAAAATAAAAAACAATGCTCAAGTACGGCCGGCGACGGCGACGGCGAAGGCGACGGTGAGGGGCGGAGCGGGGCGGCGACGGCGTCGAGGCGGCGCGGGCCGGGGCCGCGACGTCGATCGGGGCGGCGCGGGCGGGCTAGGCGGGGCGCGCGGGCGGCGACGGCGCGGGGCGGGGCTGGGCGGGGCGGCACGGGGCAGCGACGGCGTCGGGGTGTGGCGGGGCGGGGCGGCGACGGCGTCGGGGCGGGGCGGCGATGGCGAGGTGGCGGCAGGTAGACGCGCGGCGACGGGAGTGGCGCAGGAGAGATCGAAGTCGCGCTAAGTGCTGTATACATAGCAAAGGCTTTGGTCCCGGTTCGTGGCACAAACCGGGACTAATGCCCCTTTAGTCCCGGTTGGTGTCACCAAACGGGACCAAAGGCCTCTTTTCAGCAGCCCAAAGGGCGGGAAACGAAGACCTTTGGTCCCGGAAACGCATTCGTCCCGGTTGGTTCAAACAACCGGGACCAAAGAGTGGCATTGGTACCGGTTGGTGCCACCAACCGGTACCAATGGACCCGTCTAACTACTTTTTTATTTTCTGCAGCTGTTTTTTTGTTGATTCTTCCTGCAACTGTTTTTTTAGTCCCACCTCGCCAAGCGAGAGGCACTCGCAGCTGTTTATAAGCCCTGAGTGTAGAGACGATGACGAAGAGGCTCAATGCTCCTGCACGTTGGTTAGCTTAAAGCCTTGAGGAATACGGTAGACTGCACAGAGCTATGTGCAGTGCAGTTGACACTATTCCGAAAGGCTTGAAGCAAATTAACAAGCATTGCGCCTCTTTTTATTTTTAATGACTTATTACAACTCGGAAATAAAAAGAAAAAAATAAATATAGCAGAAAAGAAAAAACTATATAGAAAACTACTCAGAAATGAAGAGAAGCAAAAAATAGTTGTGATTAACTGTACTAAAAAATGAGCATAGATGCTTATTTTTAATGACTTATTACAACTCAGAAATAAAAATAAAAAAAATATAGCAAAAAAGAAAAAAAAACTATATAGAAAACTACTCACAAATGAATACAAGAAAAAAATAGTTGTGATTAACTGTACTAAAAAAGGAGCATAGATGCTTATTTTTAATGACTTATTACAACTCAGAAATAAAAAGAAGAAAAAATAGTTGTGATTAACTTTACTAAAATATGAGCATATATGCTTATTTTTAATGACTTATTACAATTCAAAAATAGATAGAAGAAAAGATAGTTATGATTAACTTTACTAAAAAATGAGCATAGATGCTTGTTTTAATGACTTATTACAACTCAGAAATAAAAAGAAAAAAATAAGTATAGCAGAAAAGAAAAAAAAACTATATAAAAAAACTACTCAAAAATGAGCATAGATGCGCTTATAGAGGAAATTCAACTTAAATTCATAACAAATTTCAAGAGAAATTCGTATGAATTTAGGCTAAATTCCCTATATAAGGGCAGCTATTTTCATTTTCAGAGGAGCTCAATAAGGCAGAGAGGGAGAGGCTTATAAACTGGTCTGATTCCCCTTCGGTTGGCGAGGTGGGACTAAACTCTGGGCGCAACGAGGACCAACCCTTTAGTCCCGGTTGGTGGAATAGACCGGGACTAATGGGCGTCCTTTGGTCCCGGTTCAGGCCACTAACCGGGACCAATGGTGGTGGGCCAGGAGCGAGGGCCATTGGTCCCGGTTCGTCCCACCAACCGGGACCAATAGGTCCAGACGAACTGGGACCAATGGCCCACGTAGCCCGGCCGGCCCCAGGGGCTCACGAACCGGGTCCAATGCCCCCATTGGTCTCCGTTCGGGATTGAACCGGGACTAATGGGCTGGACCGGCCTGGACCATTGGCCCCTTTTCTACTAGTGGTATGGTAACCCTGTCCTGGAAATCATGTTGTTAGATAACGGTGAACCTTCAAACTATGAAGAAGTGATGGCGGGCCCAAATTCCAACAAATGGCTTGAAGCCATGCAATCCGAGATAGAATCCATGTATGAAAACAAAGTATGGACTTTGACAGACTTGCCCGATGATCGGTGAGCGATAGAAAATAAATGGATCTTTAAGAAGAAGACGGACGCGGATGGTAATGTTACCATCTATAAAGCTCGACTTGTCGCTAAGGGTTATCGGCAAGTTCAAGGGGTTGACTACAATGAGACTTTCTCTCCCGTAGCGAAGCTGAAGTCCGTCCGAATCATGTTAGCGATTTCCACATACTATGATAATGAGATATGGCAGATGGACGTCAAAACGGCATTCCTTAACGGCTATCTTAAGGAAGAACTGTATATGATGCAGCCGGAAGGTTTTGTCGACCCTAAGAATGCTAACAAGGTATGCAAACTCCAGCGATCAATTTATAGGCTGGTGCAAGCATCTCGGAGTTGGAACATTCGCTCTGATGAGATGATCAAAGTGTTTGGGTTTATGCAGACTTATGGAGAAGCCTGCGTTTACAAGAAAGTGAGTGGGAGCTCTGTAGCATTTCTCATATTATAAGTAGATGACATACTTCTGATCGGAAATGATATAGAACTTTTGGACAACATTAAGGCCTACTTGAATAAGTGTTTTTCAATGAAGGACCTTGGAGAAGCTGCTTACATATTAGGCATCAAGATCTATACGGATAGAGAGAGATGCCTCATAGGTCTTTCACAAAGCACATACCTTGATAAGATATTGAAGAAGTTCAATATGGATCAGTCCAAGAAAGGGTTCTTGCCTGTATTGCAAGGTGTGAGATTGAGCTCAGCTCAATGCCCGACCACGACAGCAGATAAAGAAGAGACGAGTGTCATCCCCTATGCCTCAGCCATAGGATCTATTATGTATGCCATGCTGTGTACCAGACCTGATGTAAACCTTGCCGTAAATTTGGTAGGAAGGTACCAAAGTAATCCCGGCAAGGAACACTGGACAGCGGTCAAGAATATCCTGAAGTACCTGAAAAGGACAATGGACATGTTTCTCGTCTATGGAGGTGATCAAGAGCTCGTCGTAAAGGGTTACGTTGATGCTAGCTTCGACACAGATCTGGATGAATCTAAGTCACAAACCGGATACGTGTATATGTTGAATCGTGGAGCAGTAAGCTGGTGCAGTTGCAAGCAGAGCGTCGTGGCGGGATCTACATGTGAAGCGGAGTACATGGCAACCTCGGAGGCAGCACATGAAGCAATATGGATGAAGGAGTTCATCACCAACCTAGGAGTCATACCCAATGCGTCGGGGCCGATCACTCTCTTCTGTGACAACACTGGAGCTATTGCCCTTGCCAAGGAGCCCAGGTTTCACAAGAAGACCAGGCACATCAAGCGTCGTTTCAACTCCATCCGAGAAAATGTTCAAGATGGAGACATAGATATTTGCAAAGTACATACAGATGTGAATGTCGCAGATCCATTGACTAAACCTCTTCCGCGAGCAAAACATGATCAACACCAGAACTCTATGGGTGTTCGATTCATCACAATGTAACTAGATTATTGACACTAGTGCAAGTGGGAGACTGTTGAAAATATGCCCTAGAGGCAATAATAAAAGGATTATTATTATATTTCCTTGTTCATGATAATTGTCTTTTATTCATGCTATAATTGTGTTATCCGGAAATCGTAATACATGTGTGAATACATAGACCACAATATGTCCCTAGTGAGCCTGTAGTTGACTAGCCCGTTGATCAACAGATAGTCATGGTTTCCTGACTATGGACATTGGATGTCATTGATAACGGGATCACATCATTAGGAGAATGATGTGATGGACAAGACCCAATCCTAGGCATAGCACAAGATCGTGTAGTTCGTTTGCTAGAGCTTTTCCAATGTCAAGTATCTTTTCCTTAGACCATGAGATCGTGTAACTCCCGGATACCGTAGGAGTTCCTTGGGTGTACCAAACATCACAACGTAACTGGGTGACTATAAAGGTATACTACGGGTATCTCCAAAAGTGTCTGTTGGGTTGACACGGATCGAGACTGGGATTTGTCACTCCGTATGACGGAGAGGTATCTCTGGGCCCACTCGGTAATGCATCATCATAATGAGCTCAAAGTGACCAAGTGTCTGGTCACGGGATCATGCATTGCGGTACGAGTAAAGTGACTTGCCGGTAACGAGATTGAACGAGGTATTGGGATACTGATGATCGAATCTCGGGCAAGTAACATACCGATTGGCAAAGGGAAATTGTATACGGGGTTGCTTGAATCCTCGACATCGTGGTTCATCCGATGAGATCATCGAGGAGCATGTGGGAGCCAACATGGGTATCCAGATCCCACTGTTGGTTATTGACCAGAGAGCCGTCTCGGTCATGTCTACGTGTCTCCCGAACCCGTAGGGTCTACACACTTAAGGTTCGGTGACGCTAGGGTTGTAGAGATATTAGTATGCAGCAAACTGAAAGTTGTTTGGAGTCCCGGATGAGATCCCGGACGTTACTCGGAGTTCCGGAATGGTACGGAGGCAAAGAATTATATATGGGAAGTCGAGTTTCGGCCATCGAGAAAGTTTCGGGGGTCACGGTATTGTACCGGGACCACCGGAAGGGTCCCGGGGGTCCACTGGGTGGGGCCACCTATCCCGGAGGGCCCCATGGGCTGAAGTGGGAGGGGAACCAGCCCCTGGTGGGCTGGTGAGCCCCCTTGGGCCCCCCTGGGCCTAGGGTTGGGAACCCTAGGGGAGGGGGCACCTCCACTTGCCTTGGGGGGCAAGGCACCCCCCTTGGCCGCCGCCCCCCTGAGAGATTCAATCTCCTAGGGCCGGCGCCCCCCAAGGGTCCCTATATAAAGAGGGGGAGGGAGGGCAGCCGCACCCCTTGCACTTGGCGCCTCCCTTCCCCCTTGCTACACCTCTCCCTCCCGCAGACGCTTGGCGAAGCCCTGCCGGGATCCCTGCTGCATCCACCACCACGCCGTCGTGCTGCTGGATCTTCATCAATCTCTCCTTCCCCCTTGCTGGATCAAGAAGGAGGAGACGTCACGCTGACCGTACGTCAAGTTGCTGCCCCTCTACCGCTCCCTCACAAAGGTGGACGTGGGGGATGGGAGATGCTGCTCCTTCTGGTGGGACTGCTGGCTTCCCAGTGGGTCGCTCGCCTCGGCCTTTCCCTCTCTCCTCTCTCATGCCGTCGCGGACGAGGTCACGGTCTGGCAGGTGCGGCAGCGTGGCCTCACCAGCTTCCTGGTTCCAAGGCTCACTGCCGCGGGCGCGCGTGAGCTGCGAGCTGTTCAAAGGATGCTGGACGAGGCGCCTCGACACGAGAGACACGACGAGCGTCTTCTGGTTCATGCAAGGGCGCGCGGAGGGGCTTTGTCCTCCAGCTCGGTCTATGCCCTCATGCGGTTCGGTGGGGTGAGCGCGGCTTACGCCGCCATGATCTGGAGCGCGCGTGTGCCGTCCCGCGTCAAATTCTTCTGCTCGCTGCTGGTACAACGACGCATACACACGCGAGACGCCCTGCTGCGGAAGACCATTCTCGCTCAAGATGAGGCCGGCTACCCGCTGTGCCCCGTCGCTCTCGAGACTGCGGACCGCCTGATGTTTGCCTGCCCGTTCGCGGCAGGTTTTTGGCAGAGCGTCGGGATATGTGCGGACGGAGCCTCGGTGTGCCACTTGAACTCTCTGGTCAGTATGGCGAGCAGCGTCGCCGACTCGGGGGTGGAGTTTGTGATGCTATGCTGCTGGCACCTGTGGAAGCATCGCAACGCCGTGGTGTTCCAGCGACAGGTGCCGTCCTTGACCAGGACTTTGCAATGTTGTAGGGAGGATGCCGATCTATGGCGTGTTCGCCTGCAACAAGAACGCCGGGTCCATGTTGACTCTTGGCTAAGGGCTCTCGCCCACTAGGCTATCGCCAACTAGGCCTGTCTCCCTTCACGGGGTTATGCCCCCGTTCGACCAGTCTATAACCAAAGCTCTCTCTGTATACTTCTGGGGGCCTAGCCCGCCGTGATTGCAATATATTCAGGTGGGGGAAACTCCCCCCCCCCCCCCACCCCCCCTAAAATTCAAAAAAAAATTATTCGCCATTGTCCCATCCTGAACCTGTTCATGAATACAACAACCAATTAACAGACATACAAAAGATTGATACAAAATATCGACCTTGTTTAATATCCCTAGGAAAATATCTTGTAATCCTTATTCCGTGAACTACGCTAGTGCTAGCCTCATCTCCAGGATTTGAGTAGTTAACTAATTGACTACAGATAAATACAACAAACCTGGTTAGCAATGATCTGTGATGACATCAATTACAATTAAACAAATGGCATTAGTCATCTCGAACCATACGGAGGGGCTCACCTGAGATCATGGAGAGCGATGTCAGAGCCGAGTTGCGCGCACGACCAACAGTGAGGTAGGGGATTATGTTTTCTCTTACTCAGGGAGGCACATGTTGCTTCTCCACTTTGCACCAACATAACATGAACCAATCCGGTGCAGGCTAGAGGGTAGGACTCATATATCCGTCAGGTAGAGGAGGGAGCAGAGATGTCGCGGTGATGTTAAAGAGGAGGGAGTGGCATCCGACGGCAAGCTAACTGCAGCACCACATTGCTGGGCTAAATCTGTTCCAGCCAGATGCCTTGCATCGGTGGTTGGCATTTATGGCTGCCCTTAACTTTTACCTCTTAAAAACTGAACCTTCTGTAAGTAGCAACTCGACCAATCAAACCTGATGAATTTCATTGAAATTATGTCATACAGGGCTACATGATGGTGTAATATTAGAGTTAAGTCGATCAATTTTGGCAGACAATTATATATCTTGCTTTAATTAAGTTGCCATAGCCAGTAGATTGGAAGTGCTAATGAATAGATACTACATCCTAGTTCTTGATGTTGATTAGTAAACCTATTCGTAGGCCCATAGCAGGCCATATAATCACACTTTAGATGTTTGAGAATCAACCGATAAATACCTTACCTGGAGCGACCAACAACTATCCATTACTATCGACCACTGCATTATGGACGCTGCAATAAGTATATCTTTATCCGAGATTGCTTTTACACGGCGTCGATGATAGAAGCTCCTGAAGTCTTCCTTATCATACTCGCTTATTCATTGCCAGATATCCTTGCATCCTTACAACACGGGACCTCGAGCCGCGGCAAGTAATGCATCCTGATCGGAAGCTCAACTTCAGTTCGAGGACGATATGCGCCCTGGATATTGTGGCAAAGCCATCCTGTCCATTCACACGATCAACAATTTATTGTGCTGCTTCTAGGCCTCAGCCCTGATCATGAATATATTGCCCATCAAAAGGCTGTACCGCTTCATAATGGTGTCGACGTGGCCGATAAATTTGGCGGCTTCGTGTACTGAAAATTTGGGACTACGAAAGGAAAGATTGGGGCAATATATGGAACGATCCTATAGGTAGCAAAGGGAGGTTGGCGTGGGCTTGCTGACGACCGGGGACGAAGGAGGAACGAAGTGGAGGGGTTGCAAGGGGTCAGGATCCTTTGCAGTACAGTACGGTGTTGTAGAGTCACTGCCATGTGGGACTGGCCCTACATGTCATCCACACTACAGTACCATACGGTACTGCAGAGGATCTCAACCCGGTTGCAAGAGGGGGAAGAAGACGCATGTCTACCATGCCATGAGGGGCCAAGGAAGTTAGGTCTACAATAGTCTCACGTTGGGACTTGTATTGTTCTACTAAACAATAGTTATTTGGCTGGAGAGTTAGGTCCACAATTCCTCACGTTGGAGACTCTTATAATTCTAGTCTAGTACTCTAAAATTAACTTTTTCATCTGGACCGTAGATTTAGTATCAGAAGGTTAAATTTATGTGTTTTCTGAAAATTAACGTGGATACTTCATTGGTGCTTCCAATTAGTAAATACTATAAGATAGGGTGCTACCAATATTGCGCCTTCCAAAGCAATACTTTCCTGATTTGTTGGCCGTGAAAATCACGACCGAGTATTGCCCGCACGATTTGAAAATCACGACAGACCGTTTCTCCCACGATCCGACTGGGCTGCGTGTGTGATGTGCTAAAACGGCTGCCATGGCACTTCATTGCACCGCGAAATGCGCTGCCATGACAACAAATTCTGCTGCCATGGTAGGAATTGCTGCAACGGTTGGGTGGACGCCATGGTCGAGAACTCGAGATCGGCGGCAGTGCACGCACAACAGCGATGGCGAGCGGCGGCAAGAGGCTACGGCAGAAGGGGAGGAGAGGATGGAAGGAGAGAGGATGCTCGGGGACACGGTGGTTCATCCGAGGGCTGCCGGTGGCCGCAATGACGAGGAATGGCGACGGCGGTGATCGTGTTCTCTCGGTCGGCTCGGTGAAAGACCGGACCGGACCGAGATTTTTTCGGGTCGAATTTTGCAGACCGGACCGACTGTTTTCTCTAGCGGGCCAGGACCGAGCGGGCCAAGACTGAACGGGCCACAAGCGGGCCAGAAAGACCGCTCGCTACGTCGAAACTGAGGTGTGTCGACTAGTGAAGAGGCAGATGCAAACCTCTCGGGCGAGCATTTGGACACTGGTGATAGCACAAAGTTTTGGTTTTCATGGCGCTCGCCACCATAGTGCTGGAGTTCGCGCCAAGGATCATCATGCCGCTGATTACGTGCGTTGTGCCACCGCAGAGCGGGCCGCCACCAGCGGATGCGTTAGGCTGCCACGACTTGAATGTATAATGCACAAGTGCCGCCAGATCTAGTGACAACACCATGTCTTCCTCCTCACACCATGACCCTTGACGGATCATCATGTGATGTGCGGTGGCTCGGTATGTTTATGTGAAGCTGCAGTTGCAGTTGCGCTGTTGGAAGTTGCGCGAATCACGCGGTAGCATGGATCCGGTGTCGACCCGGAGGTGGTGGCGCAAGGACTAGCTCACCAGTGTGCCATGTAGTGTTCACAAAGCAACACGTTGTTGTAGCCGGGATGAGGGCCAATAGACATCAAGTGGTGGCATCTGGTGGCGGAGATGCAGTGCGTTGTGACAACGTAGATGATGGAGCTCACTGCAGTGGTGGTTCTAGCGAGAGGCTGAACTGTGGATCAACCTCGGCGTGTATCCCGTCCCGGATCGTTGGGTGACACCTTAGAGTTGGCGTCGTGTCTCACTTTTGAGGTGGCCGTGCGCGTGGATCCAATGTTTATGTGTGCGGGTCAAATGCGGCGACAAGCGTGAGTTGGTGAAGCTCGGCATTGGCGTGGTGTGCCATATCAGAAGAAGATCTGGCACGACGCACTAGGAATTGGCTCGGTCTCATTGGGAGCTGTTGTCGGCGAACATCATCGAGGCGGTGCAGGGGGTGATGGCTGCTAGGCACTATCGTGGAGAGCACATGACAACAATCAGGCAGACGGCCATGTGCTAATGGTCGAAAAATACACGGTGACGTCTTCCCTTCAGGAAAATTCTCCTTTGGGTACCTAGTTCTTTATGAACAAGTATGTAGGGTGGTGGACGATGGCTATGACTCCAGGCATCGTGAATTTATTCTCTTCGGTTAAGAACTCATAGTCTTGCCTGCTGGCTGATTAGGCAGAGTCCACCTCTGCACTTGTTACCTTTTTAATGTGTTGGTGCGAAGATCTACTTCAGGGTGATGGACCTCGGTCTGATAGCTGGTTAGACCAGCCAACATCGGTGCGCGAGTGGTTGTTCCTTCTTGGAGTAGGAGGGATGCTATACACATGACATGCTGCAGATGATTTTCGGACGACGCATCTCATTAAGCCGTCGGTGCATACTGCACACCTGGACAACACCATCCATTCCTCCGTCGTGCAAACTTCATTTGAGAACTTCCGTCCATGTAGTAGTTTCGTTGGAGGAGTTGCCGTGAAGTGTTGCACCGTTTATCTTTTAATGTGTCATCGTAGGTTAGGTGGCATGATTGGGGAATACTATCGCGAGGCATGTCCTCTGTGGATGGCCTCAAGTTTGTTGTCCTATTTGTATGCCTTCCCCTTCCACTTCTGCCAATGGTGAAGCCACTTTTTCATTTGGAAGAGCACACATTAACAAATGAACAACCTGTTTCCCTCCTGTGCATGCCAATTCTACCCTTGTTTCCCGCCGGAGTGCACCCGGTTCACAAATATATAAACCTGTCCAACCCCGCACTCTGATACCACTATTCATGTGTCTTTCACTTTCTCCGGCGAGTACCCCTGTACCCCTTCGTCGCATCAACTTGAGCCTGCATCTTCCCCACGGCCATGTTGCAGTGCACGGGTCGTCCACGTGAAACTTCCCAAGGCAAGACTGAAGAGGGCATAGTCAGAGACGGAGTTCTTGGAGAGGGCTTGGGAATTCTCTGACTTGCTCAAGGAGGACGTGCTCCGTAAGCCTGAATCGGCCTTCGGGCTGCATGCCCTTCTCGCCGCCCACTACTATCTTGTCCGCATATCAGACGCGGCCTAAGAAAAAATGGACGTTGTGTGGATGCAATGCTTCAGAGCCGCCACCATGAGCCGCATAGCGATGCCCAAAAGTTGATGGACCACATGGCGATAAAAGTGGAAGCCGCCCAAGTAGACCCCGCAGGTGTGGTCACTTTCCAACGGAGGAAGAGCCGAACTAGAGGGGATAAAATATATGTTTTCAAAGCTTCAGATTAGAGTTAGTATTTATTACGTTGTGGAAATCATATTAAAATTCAATGTTGAAATCAAGTTTTAAGCCTCAGTTGATGTTCAATTGGATGGGCATGAAATAGATCTTGTTAAGCCAATGGCAAATGAGAACCACATGAAGAAAGATCTTGGAGAGTGTTATGGTGATTCTAGGTTCACGTGTTGCCTTTGCATCATTCAAAACAACTTGGAGTGCTCAATATGCATTATGGGGCTGCGGATACGGGACTTTGCTAGTGTTGCTCTTACAAGAGACAACACTATTTATTGGACTAGCCACAGTTTGTAGAAAGAAAAGTTTATATTTATTCATATCTTTTATGACATCCTCTCCTAAGCCATGGCTCATTGTCCATAAATAGATGGTTCATCCAAGTAGGATGATAGTGATGCAGGCAGTGCTAGATTCCGTCTCCTGCTAAGAGAAGCACATAAAAAGAGGAGAGCATCAGAGTCCAGTATATTACCTGGCGGAAACGACACAACATATTGTTGGATTTCCACGATATGAATGGGATGTATTGGGAGCATAAGTTGAAGACAGACAACTGTAGCAAGCTTTGAGCGAGGTGTTGGTAGATGCCCCAGACTCGTCGAGTACTTTCGAACAGCACGATGAAACTGCCTAGTGCTGCCTCTCCGTTGTGCTGCCAGCCGGTGCTTTTGGCCTATGCATCGAGCATGTACAAATGGTAATATTTTCAGCTGCAAATGCACGCAGGCTGGATGAGATTGGTTGCAGAACGTGATGTGCTCGTCGCACCTAGTGTCTTTTTACTGCTTTCGGTCTAGATTTCACAAGGGGGATTCACGATATGTAGCAGGTAGGAACTATGTAGGGGGTTTAAAAAGCACCCTTTATCCAAAAAATGTACTAGCAGCTAGCTATAAGGGCAAGGCCAACACTCTAGGATGGACCGGTGCCCCAGCTGCCAGGTCGGCTCGTATAATTGAACTTGAAAAAAAAGGTGCTGCTTGCAACGCTAGATGGGATCTTTCAAAGGAGGCTGGTTCTCCGGTGAAAAAGGTGCAAGGCAGCAAATGAGAAAGTGCTGGACAACACCATTGCTGAGCTAAACAGTACCATGCTACTTTATTGTACAGAGAAAAAGCTACCAAACCTGAGAACAATACTACTGCTTCCGTTGGATGAAGGTAGAATTAAACAGTTGCTTCAGTTACTTTTTATCTAGGTGGAGCATGGGGCACTAGTATAGTGATGCCTCCATATCCCATGCCCTAAACCAGCCTTATAACCCTTTATCCAATTACGTGAAGCCGACACGTGATTATCTAACACGTGGGTTCCCTCCATGTTCAAGTCTGGGTTACTGTTTGCGCCGCCTGCTCATATTTTTATTATCTGACGAGGTTGCTTTTACAATGCTTGCGCCTTCTCCATGTCACTGGTACTGCTGGTATATCTGTATCTCTGCTATGGAAAAAAAGGTGCCCACCGGAAGTGGACACAAAGTCCTTAGCTGTGCGTAAGTCCACCGGAAGAGCAAGATGGTAGGGATGCATTCATGTTTTACATCTAGTTTGAAAAAATGTTGTATTTATTCATATATTGTATCACGTCCTCTCATAAGCCATACCATGCTCGTTGCAAATAAATAGATGGCCCCTCCAAGTAGCCCGATATTGATATGGGCAGTTATAGATTCTGCTTACTGCTAACCAAGTGTGCCAGGACCCACCCCACATCGGCTAGGCTGAAGAGGACCGTACCGAGATGGGGTTCTAGGTGAGGGCTTGGAACTTCTCCAAGTGGGGACACGATGCGTAAGGCTGAATAAGCCGTCGGGCCGCACCGCCTTCGGGCTGCCCACCACTACGTTGCCCACATACCGGACACGACCTACGCAGAAATGGACAACACTTCAAATCCGTCACCAAGAGCCTCATCGATGACACCCACAAGTTCGTAGACCGCCTGATAACAAAAGTTGATGCCGCCCGAACATCCCATGCATGCGAGGTCACTTCTAGACGGAGGAAGAGCTCGAACTAGATGGGAATAAATTTATGTTTCCAACGCTTCAAATCATTTTGTAAATTAGTATTTATTATGTTGTTGAAATTGTATTAGAAATCGATGTTGAAATCAAGTTCAGAGCCTCAATGGTTGTTTGATGAGATGGCATGAAATTGATCTTGTTAAGTCAATGACGAGTGGGCTCCACATGAAGGAACCTTTTGGAGGCTCTGTTAGGGCGATTCTCTGTTTACATGTTGCCTTTGCAGCGTTCAAAACATTTTGGAGTCCTCCATAGGCATTATGGAGGTGCTATAGTTACTTTAACAAGAGACAACACCATTTATTAAACTAGCCATAGTTTGCAGATTTTTTTTGTATTTATTCATATCTTTTATCACATTATCTCATAAGCCATTCCATGCTTGTTGCCCATAAATAGATGGCTCCACCATGTAACACGATAGTGATACAGGCAGGGCCGAGTGTACCTAAGAAGAGAACATAAAAGGAGGAGAGTATCAGAGTCCAGTACGTCTTAGTGATCACCAAGTGTGGCGGGAAGGACTCAATATATTCTGTGATCTCCACGGTATGAATGGGATGTATAGGGAAATGGGAACTTAAGTTGAAGACCCACAATTCCAGACGGCCTTCAGCAAAGTGTAGGGGCAGCCACCAAACTTGTGGAGTACTTTCCAATAGAGCAACGAAGCTTCAAGGGCTGCCTCCCCAATGCGCTCTTAGCCGGTGCTTTCGGCCTAAGCAACAAGCACTTACAAACGAGAAGCTTGTTGACCAATCTCTCTGTTTTACGTCTGCCAACAACAACTAATATTGTGGTGACTGGTACCAGCGCAGTGCCCCCATGGATGTCATCCGGCTATGTAAACCACTCACTACACTACCTCCAGCACCCATCATGAGGCGGATTAGTTTCTATTAATTTTCCATATCGTCCGATCTCCAGCAAGTCATCTAGCTATGCGCGTCTAACATCCCCATTGCCCATCGCTGCAGGCATGTCCCATATTAATGTTTTCAATTCCTATGGTTAACTTCTAATAATATACAGTAGGACTCTCTTCTACTACGTCTTTCGAAGAACACCAAGTACTAGGATTTTGTCGGTGCTCCAGTTTGCATTCAGTGTTTTCCTGATTTGATAGCAATATTTGGTGTATTGTTGTTCATCCGAAAAATGAGCAATTCACACTAAGATCATCAACACTTCTTCAAAAACAAAATCACTCGCAGTTTAAATAAAAGGAAGCATCAGTAGCAATAAATCACCACAACAATTGGTATGTGAAGTTTGGTGCAGGAATAATGTCTGTGGCCACATACTATATTTATTCATTTGACCTTATATAAATAACTACTTTGGCGTGCAACACAACCATCTTTCCTAGCGAGACAATGAGGAAGTGTGGGAGGAGAGCAAATCTAACATGGACGATTAGTGTCGCCGTTGGTCAGATGGTAAAATCTTTGAGGGAGTGAGATGCATCCAAAATTTATCAATAGACTTGGCGGAATGATTGGTCTAGAATTGTGTTGTAGAGCTGGACGGATATTTGTAGCCCACACGAGCGGAGGCACGCGAACTATGAGCCGCCAATTTGTGCC
The DNA here is from genome assembly GCF_018294505.1 of Triticum aestivum. Classification (NCBI taxonomy): domain Eukaryota; kingdom Viridiplantae; phylum Streptophyta; class Magnoliopsida; order Poales; family Poaceae; genus Triticum; species Triticum aestivum. The sequence goes on from NC_057810.1 coordinate 39,120,281, forward strand.
TTGATTTAGATTTGTTAGGTGATTTTTTGATGAAACATCAATGCGCGAGCTATGCCCTGTGCACTCACTTCACGTCCATAAAGCCAGATTCTCAGTATAGCATAGAGGGAACCCAAAGTTGTAGTTTAAGTATCCATGACCATATCTTTTGTTGGTAGGAAACAATGCCCACGTGTGGGAGTATCGATAGGTTAACGTCACCGGAGGGTGTATGGAGGGATCTACACTCTTTTTGTCAATGGAGTTTGCGGGTGTAATCTCTAAGATTGAGATGCATCGGTAATTGGGCTAGACTGGCAAGTAAACTCGTTGTAAAACCATACACGGATGGCGCCATGGTAGACCACTGAATAGACCACCTGCTATACCTGTCATCATTGCCACAGGGGCCCTGCCGCCGCACCTTCGACTTCAGAGCAACAAAACAACCCGAGGTAATCGCACGGAGACGTCGGAGAAGAGCCAACTACCGCAAACATTGTCACTCCTCCGACATTGCTTGCCTTCGCCGTCGTTGCTATAGAAACCTTAACGCCAACCCTACCATCTTCCACCGGTCCCTCTTGCCAATGCCCCACTCCAAAGTCAAAGCCTCAAGAGGGGATACGAGACCCAGGTGTGGCCTTCATCTGATCACACGAATCTAGGGTTTCTCCCAGAGTTGCAGCAACCGTTCGGTGCGTGAGGGGAGAGGAAGCAAACAACAATGCCTCCAAGAAGGTCCACGACGCCAACAGACGTCGCTGTTGAGATATGTATTTAGCACGTGTATTCTTGTACTCCAAGTCTTCCTCCTTGTGTATAGCTGAGGATATGACTGCCCCATATACTATATATACATGTGCATATGCACCCAATCAATACATTTGAGAGTTGCATCCTATTCCTCTACATGGTATCAGCCTAAACCCTCGATCCTAGCCCTAGGCGCGTCGCCGTTGCCTTCCCTGGCCGCCGCCGCTTGCGCTGTCCCGCGCCGCGCCTTCCTGGCCGCCACGCCGCCTCCCTCCCCACCACATCCCTCCACCGCACCGCTCTCCGTTCCTTCCCAACCCCGAGCCGGTGCCCTCCATCTACCCCGACTCGCCGCTCAGCCTAACCCTAAAACCCTAACCCGAGCCTGCGTCGCCCTCCCTCTCGCGCCGCTGCCCCTACCCCCGTGCCGCCCCTCTCCCATCTACCCGCACCCCGAGCCGCTCCACCCACGCCGAACCACTTCGCAGCCATGTCGGCTCTATCCTCCTCCGGTCCGAGCAACCAGTTCGACTCCTCCTACGGAACCGAGCCTGAAGAGCCCCTTGCCGCCGACATCCGCAACATCCACCTCACCGATCATGTTCCCATCATCCTCTCCCACACCTCCGCCAACTACTATGCCTGGAAAACCTATTTCAACTTTCTCTTCCGTGAGTACAATCTTCGTGATCACGTGGACGGTCTCTCCAACTTCTTCGCCGGCAACCACGACGCTAACTGGCTTGCCATCGACGCCACCCTCATCCGGTGGATCTTCCTCACCGTCTCTCCGGACATCTTCCACACCGTCGTTTGCGACGGGGACGATTCCTACACGGTGTGGACCAAGATCAATGGCCTCTTCACCGACAACAAGCTTCAACGGATTGTTTTCTTGCAGCAGGATTTTTTTGGGTGTCACCAAAATGACTCCACCCTCGACGCCTACTATCTCTGGCTCAAGACCCTCTCCGACGAGCTCAACAACGTTGGGTTCAAGGTGGGAGATGAGCTTCTCCTTTTGACGCTCACCGCCGGCCTCGATGAGGACTTCGACAACGCCGCGTATAACCTCACCCTCATGGCCAACCCCACCTACGAGCGGGCGGTGGCCTATCTTCATCTTGAGGAGCGGCGGATGAAGCAGCTCCGCACCCGCGCTGCCCACACCGCCCTCGAAGCCGGCTTCTCCCACGGTGCTCCTGCACCACCATCGGCGCCTCGTCCTCCGGCCGTCACTCCGCACCCGCTGCCCCCGCCGGCGCCTCAGCCGCCCTAACCACTGCGCAACGGTGGGAATGGCGGCAATCGTCGCCGCCGCCGCGGTGGTCAGCACTAAGGCAGAGAAAAAGGTGGTGGTGTTGGGGAACATAGTAATTTCAAAAAAAAATCCTACACACACGCAAGATCATGGTGATGCATAGCAACGAGCGGGGAGAGTGAGTCCACGTAGCCTCATAGACCGAAAGCGGAAGCATTAGCACAACGCGGTTGATGTAGTCGTACGTCTTCACGATCCGACCGATCCAAGTACCGAACGTACGGCACCTCAGAGTTCAGCACACGTTCAGCTCGATGACGTCCCGCGAACTTTCATCCAGCAGAGCTTCACGGGGCATCGCACATGACTGGGAGAGAGATGAACAGATCAACTTGTGTGTCCATGGGGTGCCCCTTGCCTCAGTATATAAAGGAGGATAGTAGGGGAGGGGCTGGCCCTCTCTATGGCGCGCCCTGGGGACTCCTACTCTCACCGGGAGTAGGATTCCCCCCCTGCCATGTAGTAGGAGTTGGAGTCAAGGAAAGGGAAGAGAGAAGAGAAGGAAGGAGGGGGCGCCGCCCCTTCCCTTAGTCCAATTCGGACTAGGCCTTTGGGGGGGGGGGCCTGCCCCTCTCTCTCTCTCTCCTAATGCCCAATAAGGCCCATATACTCCCCGACGAATTCCCATAACTCTCCGGTACTCCGATAAATACCCGAATCACACAGAACCTTTTCGATGTCCGAATTGTTGGGGAACGTAGTAATTTCAAAAAAAAAAAGAATCCTACGCACACGCAAGATCATGGTGATGCATAGCAACGAGAGGCGAGAGTGTGTCCACGTACCCTCGTAGACCGTAAGCGGAAGCGTTATAATAACGCGGTTGATGTAGTCGTACGTCTTCACGATCCGACCGATCCAAGTATCGAACGTACGACACCTCCGAGTTCATCACACGTTCAGCTCGATGACGATCCCCGGACTCCGATCCAGCATAGTGTCGGGGATGAGTTCCGTCAGCACAATGGCGTGGTGACGATGATGATGTTCTACCGGCGCAGGGCTTCGCCTAAACTCCGTGACGATATGACCGAGGTGGAATATGGTGGAGGGGGCACCACACACGGCTAAGGAACGATCCCGTAGATCAACTTGTGTGTCATGGGGTGTCCCCCTGCCCCCGTATAAAGGAGCAAGGGGGGAGGAGGCCAGCCCTAGGAGGGGGCGCGCCAAGTGTGGAGTCCTACCAGGACTCCCTAGTCCTAGTAGGATTCCACCTCCCTTGTTGGAGTAGGAGAAGTGGAAAGAGGGGGAGAGGAAGAAGGAAAGGGGGGCTGCACCCCTTGTCTAATTCGGACCAGAGGGGGGGCGCAGGCCTCCTTCCTTTTGGCCTCTCTCCTCTATTCCCGTATGGCCCAATAAGGCCCATATACTCCCCGGCGAATTCCCGTAACTCTCCGGTACTCCGAAAAATACCCGAATCACTCGAAACCTTTCTGAACTCAAAATATAGTCGTCCAATATATCAATCTTTACGTCTCGACCATTTCGAGACTCCTCGTCATGTCCCCGATCTCATCCGGGACTCCGAACTCCTTCGGTACATCAAAACTCATAAACTCATAATATAACTGTCATCGAAACCTTAAGCGTGCGGACCCTACGGGTTCGAGAACTATGCAGACATGACCTAGAAGTATTCTTGCTCAATAACCAATAGCGGAACCTGGATGCCCATATTGGCTCCGACATATTCTACAAAGATCTTTATCGGTCAAACCGCATAACAACATACTTTGTTCCCTTTGTCATCGGTATGTTACTTGCCCGAGATTCGATCGTCGGTATCCAATACCTAGTTCAATCTCGTTACCGGCAAGTCTCTTTACTCGTTGCATAATGAATCATCCCGCAACTAACTCATTAGTCACATTGCTTGCAAGGCTTATAGTGATGTGCATTACGGAGAGGGCCCAGAGATACCTCTCCGATAATCGGAGTGACACAACTTTTATAGTGGGGAACAACATCCAACAGTTATCCACTTAGACCAGCCTGCGACATGCGGTACTACCGCTCCAGGAGCACGGTACTACCACAAGGCCATGCGGTACTACCGTGGGTGACCACGGTACTACCGCGGCAGCTGCAGAGACTATAACATAGGCAGTACTACCGCGAGCGCGGTACTACAGTACCCACCTGCGGTACTACCACGAGGCAGGTGAGTCCTAGTTTGGAAACGACACGGATGAATAAAAATACATCCGTGCCTACTTCCGCGGTCAAAGAGACAATGCAAACATCCGTCACGGTACTACCGTGCACAATGCGCGGTACTACCGTGCGGGTGCGGATGTAAAAAATTACATCCGCCCCTAGTATCGTGAAGCAACAGCACTAGGCCAGGGAACCACGGTACTACAACTCGGGGGGAGTGGTACTACCGTGGGTACCCGCGGTACTACCGCCCTCGACGTGCGGTACTACCGTGTGGGCACGGATGTAAAAAATTACATCCGCGCCTACTACCGCAACGCAGCGGTACTTGGCCTGGGAGCCACGGTACTACGACTCCGAAGGAGCGGTACTACCGTGGGCTCCCGCGGTACTACCGCGCAAGGGCACGGTACTACCGCGAGTGCCTGCGGTACTACCGCTCCAAGGAGCAGTACTACGGCAAGCTCAGCAACAGTAGTCCAGACATTCACATAGAGGATAGCCGGGGGAATGCTCCAAAGTGCAAGGGAAAGGAGGAGACAATGAAGGAAACGTGTACGTGATGATTCCACCCTAACCTTTCCGACGCGGACCCCCTCTTAATAGTACGCCTCTCCTACGACTCAGATCCACCAAAAACAAAAGTAGAAAAACGCCGTCTTCAATAGTCTTCGAGGGGCACCGAAACGTCTTGTGCCTAGCGATGAAGCAAGTGAGAAAATCAAGGCACACGATTAGTCCGCAAAAGCATTGTCATCAATCACCAAAACACTTAGGGATAAATATGCCCTTACACACTTGGTGAGAAGACATCTGTTCTTGACCTCAAGATTCTCAATACCAAGACCCCCTTGGTCTTTCGGTCGTCAGATGATATCCCATTTGGCAAGTCAGTATTTTCTTTTTAATTCATCGCTCTGCCAAAAAAATCATGATCGATAGAAGTCCAGTCTTTTCCTAACTCCAACTGGGACCTCAAAGAATGACAAAAGAAACATAGGCATACTCGTGAGAACCAAGTTAATCAGAATTAATCGTCCTCCGTATGACATGGGCTTGCCCTTCCAGCAACTCAGTTTCTTTTCAAATCGGTCGTCGATGCACTTCCATTCTCTGTTTGTCAGCTTACGATGGTGGATTGGTATACCTAAATACGTAAAAGGTAAATTTCCCAGTTCGCACCCAAACAATTGCCTATAGGCCTCTTGTTCGTCCTTGGCTCTACCAAAGCAGAACAATTCGCTTTTGTGAAAGTTAACCTTTAACCCGGTCAATTGTTCAAATAAGCATAACACCAGCTTCATATTTCTTGCTTTGGGCAAGTCATGCTCCATAAAGATGATCGTATCATCGGCGTACTGAAGGATAGACTCACCTCCATCAACTAGATGAGGTACCAAGCCACCCACATGGCCAGCCTCCTTAGCCCTTCCTATCAAAATTGCCAACATATCAACTACAATGTTGAACAGGATAGGAGACATCGGATCCCCTTGTCTCAGGCCCTTATTTGTCTGGAAATAATGACCTATGTCGTCATTCACTTTAATTCCAACACTCCCTTTTTGTGTGAACGATTCTACCTGGCGTCGCCAGGCTTCATGAAAACCTTTCATATGCAAGGCCTCTTGAAGGAATGGCCATTTGACTATCGTACGCTTTCTCAAAATCCACCTTAAAAACAACTCCATCTAATTTTTTCGTGTGAATTTCGTGGAGCGTTTCATGAAGGACCACCACCACTTCTAGGATGTTTCTGTCCGGCATGAAAGCAGTTTGGGAATGCTGCACCACAGAATGCGCAATCTGTGTGAGCCTATTAGTCCCAACCTTGGTGAAGATTTTGAAACTAACATTGAGGAGGCAGATCGGCCTGAACTGCTCAATTCTCACAGCTTTCGTTTTCTTAGGAAGCAGTGTTATTGTTCCAAAACTTAGATGAAATAAATGAAGCTATCCAGAGAATAGATCATGGAACATTTGTAACATATCCCCCTTAATAATATGCCAACACTTTTTATAGAACTCCACCGGAAATCCATCCGGCAATGGAGCCTTATTGTTCTTCATCTGCGCAATAGCTTCAAACACTTGTTTCTCCGAGAACGGGGCAACCAAAATATCATTTTCATCAGCAGTGAGTTGAGGCACATCCTCCAACCTGGACCCATCCAGGGACACAGAACTATCCTCCGGAGGTCCAAACAACTGCTTATAGTACTCGGTAATGTATAGTTTGAGGTTATCCTGTCCTAAAATAGTTCCTTCATCTTGTTCAAGCTGAAAGATTCTCTTCTTTCTGTGCTTGCCATTAGCAATCAAGTGAAAGAACTGAGTGTGCGCGTCCCCCTGGACAACCTTGCGGACCTTAGCCCGCAACACCCACTTTAATTCCTCCTCATGGAGAAGCTCTTTCAACCTCATCTCCGCTTCAAGTTTAGCATGAAGCTCCGTGGCTTGCAAAATCATGGATTCGGCTTTTAAATCTAGGGACTGAATAAGCGAAAGGAGCCTTTCCTTTTCAATCTTATAAATCCCACTAAGGTGCTTAGCCCACCCCCGTAAGAAACTTCTCAAATGCCAGCGTTCAACAGAAGTCCTACCTCCTGCATCCTTAGCCCATTCCCTGGCTATCATATCCAAGAAGCCTTCACGTTCAAACCATGCCAGTTCGAAAGAAAAAGAATTTTTGTTTCCTACGTGGTTTGGCTCACCCGAGTCCACGAGTAAAGGCATGTGATCAGAAATTCCGTGCGCGAGAGCCTAGACCGTTAGCAAAGGGAATTTCTGTTCCCACTCGACGCTCGCTACGACTCGATCCAGCTTCTCAAACGTTGGGTTTGGCAAATTATTAGCCCAAGTAAACTTTCTACCAGAAAGCTCTATCTGTCTCAGATCCAAGCTCTCAATAATGGTGTTGAACATAAACAACCATCTGCCGTCAAAATTATCATTATTCTTTTCCTCTCTCCTCTAATGATATTGAAGTCACCCCCAACTAAAATTGGGAGCTGCTCAGAGCCGCAAATTCGGATAAGATCCGCCAGAAACTCTGGTTTAAACTCGGGCTGCGCTGCACCATAAACCGCCACCAGAGCCCAGTTAAACCCATCAGCTTTGGACCTAACCCGAAACTTAACCGCGAAGTCACCCATCACTACACTTCGAACTTCTAGTCAATCACATCTCACTCCAAGTAAAAAGCCATATGAGAAATCTCTAGAAAAAGTATTGGAAGCTCTTAGATGCACGGGAGGCTTTTAGACGTTGATGTTGTTTGTACAGCCAACATGTTTACTTTCCAAGATGACATGATTGTCAGAGTTGTGCGCTCCACCAACCCAATCACCATGTATTACTGATATCCAAAAATTGTACCTGATAAGATTTGGGCTTCAATTGGAATCTACCGAATAAAGACCTAATTAGGATGAATTGGAGCAGAACACCATCAAAGGAAACGTCAATAATCAATGGAATCGGAAACGCAAAGGAAAGTTATGGTAAACACACGAAGAAAATTTTCTGCACAAAAGCGAGAGAAACCAACCAGCTGATATAGATGATGGGCAACTTTGAGGCAATATACCGTTGACCATGCCAGATCCATGCCTAACTTGTTTCAATCAGTTTGAGGGAGACCATGGAATTCCTTTCCATTGGGTAAATCAAGAACTCCTAGAAATTGTACGTGAGAAATAAATGTGAGAAACGAACCTGATCTAGACGATGCAAATAAATTTGAGGCAGTAAGCCCCTTGATCATGCCAGATCCATGCCCTATCAAGAAAATATACGTGAGAAAACAATATGAGAAAAGAACCTGATCTGGAAGATGAAAATAAATTTGAGGCAGTAATCCCCTTGACCACGCTAGATCCATGCCCTATCTTGTTTGTATCAGTTTGAGAGATACTATTGCATTGTTATCCATGGGTGGGAACCGAGCGAGAATGGAGATATAAAGGCTCGGTGGAATAGTTTCCATGCGGGAGAGAGAGAAAGATGAGTCCATGGGAGAAAGAAGATGGAATGGTGGAATATTTCCATCGTGAGGAGACTTTGAGGAGAGAGAAGGAATAGGGAGGAGGGTTCGGTTGGATATGTAGATGGAATGAGATGGCAGTTAATTAAGATTCTCTTTTCCACAAATTTGAGAAAGATACGTGAGCCTTCAAAGGGGAAAATAATCTGAGAGGGTTGTATGGGTTGCTGTCACCGTGAAAACATGGCCCCATCAGATAAATGGCTTGTATTTTTTTATTAAATATAGATATTATATAGGCAGATCTAAACCGTAATAGCTTGGCCCCACAAGATTAACGGTCCTTAATTACTGATTAACGTGGGAATTTTTAGGGAGTTTGTAATTAGTATAGGTATAGAGTTATATATATATATATATATATATATATATATATATATATATATATATATATATATATATATATATAGATACATAGATACATAGATATATAGATAGATGGCTACGAGATACTTGATGTACGTTATCACGAGCCTTTGTTAAATAATTGAATAATTAATAAAAGTGACTGTATGCATCGATTAATGGATAGGCCGTGGATATTGACGTCCTTTTGTAACAAAAAAAGGATATCGACATTTCCATCCACAACTCTCTATCTCTCTCCTCCCCATTCCCCCGGTGCTCATCTTGTTTTCTGAGTGTGGTGAATCGACCCAATAAAGCAGCTGTGTCTGGTGACGGACCACAAGAGTGAGGATGTCAGAAGCGCAAACGACACTGGCGGTGAGTGACAGGTGGCTGCTCCCACGACTTACCAACACTGGATTTCTAGCAAATATACTTTAAACGAAAAACCTAAAAAAAATTCAATAAATTTCCCAATGTATCAATGTTCAATCTGGCAGTACAAAGAACAACACATGTAATAAAAACAACAATCTTGTCCATGAATCACCCGACGACGACTACAAACACTGGAACGAGCTGAAGGCGCTCGCCGTCATCGCCCCTCCCTCACCAAAGCCGGGCAAATCTTGTTCTAGTAGACAGTTAAATGAAGCAGGAAAACCTCATCGGAGCATCACACGATGAGGTGGGGCGACTCTGGTGTGTCTCAGGGTGGACACGGTCCTGGCAGGTCTAGTCCCTGACCGAGACACCGTTTTGACCGGTCGCCGGGCGGTCCGGACCGGACCGGACCGACCAGCCTAGCGGTCCTGTTTTCAAGGACCGGACCGGCGCTGGCGAAGCCCGGGCCGGACCGAGCAGATCGGCGAACTACTACGGGCGACGATGTGCATGGGTGCAACGGCAAGGAGGGCGACGTGCGCAGGTACTTTGGCGGAGTGAGCGAGCGCGGGCGACGTGGTATGGGAAGTGCACTGGGCGGCGCGCTGTTAGCCATTATGTTCTCTGTGCTGTGTCGTTTCTTCCTTGGAAGTTTTTCTATTGCATGCAAGTAATGGAGCGCCTGCATGAGCCCACGATTTTCTCTGTGAGGGCCTTGCCGTTATTAGCTGATCAAATCAGACGTGGAGGTTATCGTCAAATTGCGCCGTGATTTTCGGATCAAATCCACTTTCCCTCCTACTTTTCTATTTCTGTTCGACTGGAAAAACGGCAGCGTGGGATTGATATGGCTCGTGATTATAGGAACTAGCCGACAACCCGTGCAACAGGACGGGCTAGTTATGCCAGTATAAGTTTAGTAGTATTTTTTCAAAACAATATTTTGAATATAAGAAAAGAACTAATTCTGAGTTCATGTACTTTGTATTAAGCCCTTGAATTACTATTTATTTAAAACATTAAACATTTTTCATTGAGCCATAAACCCACATAAAAATTTACATTATCTAAAAGCTTAATAGTGTTATTTGCTCCGTGAAATATGAAGATATTCTTTTTGACATGTGCCAAATGCTGATGCCGAAACCACAATGTGGAAATTTTCTTATAACCTGGAGAAGATCGTCCCTTGTGGTAACTCTCCCAACTATATTTAATCTAAATGTGTTTAAAGCAAAGTAGATCAGGCAATCAGTAGACTTGACAATACTCTTGCACCTCTGGTAGTTGTATGTAATGAAATGCAAAAAGAATTAACTCCAGAAAACTTGCACAACACAAAAAGAATCAGGCCTTACTGTTATGAAAATCTTCACTACAAAATACAATTTCAGCAAATCTTTTAGTACCATACCTCTGCTAATGCGAGAGACCAACTATTTCTATAACCCCAAAGATCAAATTGAAGTACTATCAAATAGTGAACTTGTTATGCTAATTAGATGCATCATGGTGGATACTGGTGTCATGATATTTCACACTACTTTGTAAAATATAAAATAAAAGATGATTATATATCTGCAATAGAAAGAAATAGAGTAGGCCAAGGTTAATAAAATTATCTTTCTAAATGACATCTAAGATGTGTTAAAATTTAAAAGTAATTTGCGAAATGTTTTTTCTCATCCACTCACGTCCAAACATTTATATCCTTTCTCATGAGAAGGAGAAACATGAGTGAAGGTACACCTGGCCTGGCTTTCTAAATCAAGAAATAACCACTACTAGGAAAAGGCCTGCTAGTGGTGTTGGAAATATGTCCTAGAGGCACTAATAAAAGGATTATTATTATATTTCCTTGGTCATGATAATTGTCTTTTATTCATGCTATAATTGTGTTATCCGGAAATCGTAATACATGTGTGAATACATAGACCACAATATGTCCCTAGTGAGCCTCTAGTTGACTAGCCCGTTGATCAACAGATAGTCATGGTTTCCTGACTATGGACATTGGATGTCATTGATAACGGGATCACATCATTAGGAGAATGATGTGATGGACAAGACCCAATCCTAAGCATAGCACAAGATCGTGTAGTTCATTTGCTAGAGCTTTTCCAATGTCAAGTATCTTTTCCTTAGACCATGAGATCGTGTAACTCCCGGATACCGTAGGAGTGCTTTGGGTGTACCAAATGTCACAACGTAACTGGGTGACTATAAAGGTATACTACGGGTATCTCCGAAAGTGTCTGTTGGGTTGACACGGATCGAGACTCGGATTTGTCACTCCGTATGACGGAGAGGTATCTCTGGGCCCACTCGGCAATGCATCATCATAATGAGCTCAAAGTGACCAAGTGTGTGGTCACGGGATCATTCATTGCGGTACGAGTAAAGTGACTTGCTGGTAACGAGATTGAACGAGGTATTGGGATACCGACGATCTAATCTCGGGCAAGTAACATACCGATTGACAAAGGAAAATTGTATACGGGGTTGCTTGAATCCTCGACATCGTGGTTCATACGATGAGATCATTGAGGAGCATGTGGGAGCCAACATGGGTATCCAGATCCCGCTGTTGGTTATTGACCGGAGAGCCGTCTCGGTCATGTCTACGTCTCTCCCGAACCCGTAGGGTCTACACACTTAAGGTTCGGTGACGCTAGGGTTGTAGAGATATTAGTATGCAGCAAACCGAAATTTGTTCGGAGTACCGGATGAGATCCCGGACATCACGAGGAGTTCTGGAATGGTCCGGAGGTAAAGAATTATATATGGGAAGTCGAAATTCGGCCATCGGGAAAGTTTCTGGGGTCACCGGTATTGTACCGGGACCACCGGAAGGGTCCCGGGGGTCCACCGGGTGGGGCCACCTGTCCCGGAGGGCCCCATGGGCTGAAGTGGGAGGGGAACCAGCCCCTGGTGGGCTGGTGCGCCCCCCCTTGCCCCCCCCTGCGCCTAGGGTTGGGAATCCTAGGGGAGGGGGCGCCTCCACTTGCCTTGGGGGGCAAGGCACCCCCCTTGGCCGCCGCCCCCCTTGGAGATTCAATCTCCTAGGGCCGGCGCCCCCCAAGGGTCCCTATATAAAGAGGGGGGGAGGGAGGGCAGCCGCACCCCTTGCACTTGGCGCCTCCCTTCCCCCTTGCTACACCTCTCCCTCCCGGAGACGCTTAGCGAAGCCCTGCCGGGATCCCTGATGCATCCACCACCACGCCGTCGTGCTGCTGAATCTTCATCAACCTCTCCTTCCCCCTTGCTGGATGAAGAAGCAGGAGACGTCATGCTGACCGTACGTGTGTTGAACGCATAGGTGCCGTCCATTCGGCGCTAGGATCTCCGGTGATTTGGATCACGACGAGTACGACTCCCTCAACCCCATTCTCTTGAACGCTTCCGCTCGATCTACAAGGGTATGTAGATGCACTCCTGTCTCTCGTTGCTAGATGAACTGATAGATTGATCTTGGTGAAACCGTAGGAATTTTTTTATTTTCTGCAACGTTCCCCAACAGTGGCATCATGAGCTAGGTCTATGCATAGTTCTCTTTGTTGGGGAACATAACAGAAATTCAAAATTTTCCTACAGTCACCAAGATCTATCCATGGAGATACTAGCAACGAGGGGAAGGAGAGTGCATCTACATACCCTTGTAGATCGCTAAGCGGAAGCGTTCAAGAAAACAGGGTTGAAGGAGTCGTACTCGTCGTGATCCAAATCACCGGAGATCCTAGTGCCGAACGGACGGCACCTCCGTGTTCAACACACGTGCAGCCCGGTGACGTCTCCCATGCCTTGATCCAGCAAGGAGAGAGGGAGAGGTTGGGGAAGACTCCGTCTAGCAGCAGCACAACGGCGTGGTGGTGGTGGAGGAGCGTGGCAATCCTGTAGGGCTTCGCCAAGCACCGCCGGAGAGGAAGAGGATTGGGAGAGGGGGAGGGCTGCACCAGAAATTGGGGTGCGGCTGCCCTCCCACCCCTCCACTATTTATAGGTGGGGGGGGGAAGGGGGCCGCCCCCCTAGATCTCATCTAGGGTTGGGGGCGGCGGCCAAGGGGGGAGGAGTGCCTCCCAAGTCAAGTGGAGGCCCTCCCCTTTAGGGTTTCCCCTCTCCCATGCGCATGGGCCTTGGGGGGGCTGGTGCCCCTGGCCCATTAAGGCTAGGGTGTCCGCCTACAGCCCATTCTGCTATATTGGACGTGGTGGAACAATTTCCGGACCTCCGGACCCCTCCGGAATCCTCAGGAACCTTACGAGGTACGGTAGTGACTTGATCCGAGGCTTCATGATCACTATCATCAGCTTCCACTTCAATTGGTGTAGGTGCCACAGGAACAACTTCCCGTGCCCTGCTACACACTAGTTGTAGTGACGGTTCAATAACCATATCAAGTCTCCACCATCCTCCCACTCAATTTTCGAGACAAACCTTTTCTCGAGAAAGGACCCGATTCAGGAAACAATCCCTATTGCTTTTGGATCTGAATTAGGAGGTATACCCAACTGTTTTGGGTGTCCTATAAAGATGCATTTTATCCACTTTGGGTTCGAGCTTATCAACCTGAAACCTTTTTCACATAAGCGTTGCAGCCCCAAACTTTTAAGAAACAACAACTTTGGTTTCTCCAAACCATAGTTCAAACGGTGTCGTCTCAACGGAATTACGTGGTGCCCTATTAAAACGAGTGCGGTTGTCTCTAATGCCTAACCCATGAACGATAGTGGTAATTCGATAAGAGACATCATGGTACGCACCATATCCAATAGGGTGCAACTATGATGTTCGGACACACCATCACACTATGGTGTTCCAGGCGGTATTAATTGTGAAACAATTTCCACAATGTCTTAATTGCGTGCCAAAGCTCGTAACTCAGATAATCATCTCTATGATCATAACATAGACATTTTATCCTCTTGTCACGATGATCTTCAACTTCACTCTGAAATTACTTGAACCATTCAATAATTCAGACTTGTGTTTCATCAAGTAAATATACTCAGTATCTACTCAAATCATCCGTGAAGTAAGAACATAATGATATCCACTGCGTGCCTCAGCACTCATTGGACTGCACACATCAAAATGTATTACTTCCAACAAGTTGCTTTTTTGTTCCATTTTACTGAAAACGAGGCTTTCAGTCATCTTGACCATGTGGTATGATTTGCATGTCTCAAGTGATTAAAAAACAAGTGAGTCCAAAATGGTCCATTTGCATGGAGTTTCTTCATGCATATACACCAATTGACATGGTTCGCATGTCTCAATCTTTTCAAAAATGAGTGAGTCCAAATATCCATCAACATGGAGCTTCTTCATGCGTTTTATACCAATATGACTTACATGGCAGTGCCACAAGTAGGTGGTACTATCATTACTATCTTATATCTTTTGGTATGAACATGTGTATCACTACGATCGAGATTCAATAAACCATTCATTTTGGGTGCAAGACCATTGAAGGTATTATTCAAATAACCAGAGTAACCATTATTCTCCTTAAATGAATAACCGTATTGCGATAGACATAATCCAATCATGTCTATGCTCAACGCAAGCACCAAATAACAATTATTTAGGTTTAACACCAATCTCGATGGTAGAGGGAGTATATGATGCTTCATCATATCAAACTTGGAAACAGTTCCAACACATATCGTTACCTCACTTTTAGCTAGTCTCCGTTTATTCCGTAGCCTTTTATTTCGAGTTACTAACACTTAGCAACCGAACCGGTATCTAATACCCTGGTTCTACTAGGAGTACTAGTAAAGTACACATTAACTTAATGTATATCCAATATACTTCTATCGACCTTGCCAGCCTTCTCATCTACCAAGTATCTAGGGTAATTCTGCTCTAGTGGCTGTTCCCCTTATTACAAAAGCACTTAGTCTCGGGTTTGGGTTCAACCTTGGGTTTCTTCATTAGAGCAGCAGCTGATTTGCTGTTTCATGAAGTATCCCTCCTTGCCCTTGCCCTTCTTGAAACTAGTGGTTTCACAAACCATCAACAATTGATGCTCCATCTTGATTCCTACTTTCGCGGTGTCAAACATCGCGAATATCTCAAGGATCATCATATCTATCCCTGATTTGTTATACTTCATCACGAAGCTCTAGCAGCTTGGTGGCAATGACTTTGGAGAAAGATCACTATCTCATCTGGAAGATCAACTCCCACTCGATTAAAGTGATTGTTGTACTCAGACAATCTTAGCACAAGCTCAATGATTGAGCTTTTCTCCCTTAGTTTGCCGGCTAAGAAAATCGTCGGAGGTCTTATACCTCTTGACGTGGGCACGAGCCTGAAATCCCAATTTCAGCCCTCGAAACATGTCATATGTTCCGTGACGTTTCGAAATCGTCTTTGGTACCTCGGCTCTGAACTATTACATAGTTATCAAAACGTGTATGTCAAATGTTCGCAACATCCACAGACGATGTTCGAGGTTCAGCACACCGAGCGGTGCATTAAGGACATAAGCCTTCTACGAAGAAACAAGGACAATCCTCAGTTTATGGACCCAGTCCGCATAATTGCTACTATCAACTTTCAACTAAATTTTCTCTAGGAACATATCTAAAATAGTAGAACTAAAGCGCGAGCTACGACACAATTTGCAAGAATCTTTTGACTATGTTTAGGATAATTAAGTTCATCTTATGAACTCCCACTCAGATAGACATCCCTCTAGTCATCTAAGTGATTACATGATCTGAGTCAACTAGGCCATGTCCGATCATCACGTGAGACGGACTAGTCATCATCGATGAACATCTTCATGTTGATCGTATCTACCATACGACTCATGCTCGACCTTTCGGTCTCTTGTGTTCCGAGGCCATGTCTGTACATGCTAGGCTCGTCAAGTCAACCTAAGTGTTTCGCGTGTGTAAATCTGGATTACACCCGTTGTATGTAAACATTAGAATCTATCACACCCGGTCATCATGTGGTGCTTTGAAATGACGAACTTTCGCAACGGTGCACAGTTAGGGGGGAACACTTTCTTGAAATTTTAATGAGGGATCATCTTATTTACTACCGTCGTTCTAAGCAAATAAGATGCATAAACATGGTAAACATCACATGCAATCAAATAGTGACATGATATGGCCAATATCATATTGCTCCTTTTGATCCCTATCTTCGGGGCTCGATGATCATCGTCGTCACCGGCATGACACCATGATCTCCATCATCATGATCTCCACCATCGTGTCTCCATGAATTTGTCTCACCAACTTATTACTTCTACTACTATGGCTACCGGTTAGCAATAAAGTATAATTACATGGCGTTATTCAATGACACGCAGGTCATACAATAAATAAAGACAACTCCTATGGCTCCTGCCGGTTGTCATACTCATTGACATGCAAGTCGTGATTCCTATTACAAGAATATGATCAATCTCATACATCACATATCATTCATCACATTCTTCTTGGCCATATCACATCACATAGCATACCCTGCAAAAACAAGTTAGACGTCCTCTAATTGTTGTTTGCATGTTTTACGTGGTTGCTATGGGTTTCTAGCAAGAACGTTTCTTACCTATGCAAAAGCCACAACGTGATATGCCAATTGCTATTTACCCTTCATAAGGACCCTTTTCATCGAATCCGATCCGACTAAAGTGGGAGAGACTGGCACCCGCTAGCCACCTAATGCAACAAGTGCATGTCAGTCGGAGGAACCTGTCTCACGTAAGTGTACGTGTAAGGTTGGTCCGGGCCGCTTCATCCCACAATACCGTCGAAACAAGATTGGACTAGTAACGGTAAGCATATTGAACAAAATCAACACCCACAACAACTTATGTTCTACTCGTGCATAGAAACTACGCATAGACCTAGCTCATGATGCCACTGTTGGGGAACGTAGCAGAAATTCAAAATTTTCCTACGAGTCACCAAGATCTATCTATGGAGAGACTAGCAACGAGGGGAAGGAGAGTGCATCTACATACCCTTGTAGATCGCTAAGCGGAAGCGTTCAAGAGAACAGGGTTGAAGGAGTCGTACTCATCGTGATCCAAATCACCGGAGATCCTAGTGCCGAACGGACGGCACCTCCGCGTTCAACACACGTGCAACCCGGTGACGTCTCCCATGCCTTGATCCAGCAAGGAGAGAGGGAGAGTGTCGGTGTCAAAACCGGCGGATCTCGGGTAGGGGGTCTCGAACTGTGCGTCTAGGCGGATGGTAACAGGAGACAAGGGACACGATGTTTTATCCAGGTTCGGGCCCTCTTCATGGAGGTAAAACCTTACGTCCTGCTTGATTGATATTGATATTGTGGATGTTTACAAGAGTGGATCTACCACGAGATCAAGGAGGCTAAACCCTAAAAGCTAGCCTATGGTATGATTGTAAGGGTTGATGTTGTTCGTTGTCCTACGGACTAGAGCCATCCGGTTTATATAGACACCGGAGAGGGCTAGGGTTACATAGAGTCGGTTACAATGGTAGGAGATCTACATATCCGTATCGCCAAGCTTGCCTTCCACGCCAAGGAAAGTCCCATCCGGACACGGGACGAAGTCTTCAATCTTGTATCTTCGTAGTCTTGGAGTCCGGTCGATGATGATAGTCCTGCCGATGATAGTTCGGCCGATGGTGATAGTTCAGCGATCCGGACACCCCTCAATCCAGGACTCCCTCAGTAGCCCCTGAACCAGGCTTCAATGACGATGAGTCCGGCGCGCATATTGTTCGGCATTGCAAGGCGGGTTCCTCCTCCGAATAGTTCATAGAAGATTGTGAACACTAGGATAGTTTCCGGCTCTGCAAAATAAATTCCACATTCCACCATAGAGAGAATAATATATATATACACAAGTTCAATCCGCTGACGTTTTTTGCGGCGTGACGTCACACCACTACCAAGCCATTACGTTTTTTATTTTACCACCCCAGCGCATTTAGCGAAGCGGTTTCCTTGGCACGTCTTGTCGAAGCAGAGATCGTGTTCCCCTTAATCTAGGATTCTCATCAATACGAACGTGGGTAACCCAACCGCGCCCGTCGCCACGCCCCCTCTACCGAAGGCGAGTCCCGAACGGTCACGGAGATGGCTCTTGGTATTTCCCTCCTTTATAACGGGACCAAGGCTCGTTTCTTTTCTTCAATCCTCCATCGAATCCTTCTCCCGCCCCAAGTTCCAGCACCTAGAGCTCCAGATTCGAGCGCTTCGGACCTTCAACAATGTCCGGCTCTGACCTCCAGGGCCAGTGGATGCCTTCCTCCGTCACGGAGGAGGACGTGCTAAAGCTGCGGGAAGCCAAGTACCTGACTTACGAGATTTCGCACAGGTTGCCTGCAGAAGGGCAGGCCATCCCCACCCCCGAGCCCGGCGAGTATGTCTTCTTTGTATCCCACCTCCGTCGGGGTTTAGGCTTCCCGATAGATCCTTTCATGAGAGGGCTCATGTTCTACTATGGGTTGGAATTCCACGATTTGGCTCCGGAGTCCATCCTCCATATCTCCGCATTTATCGTCGTCTGCGAAGCTTTCCTCCGCGTCACCCCTCACTTCGGCCTGTGGATGAAGACCTTCAATGTGACACCGAAGATGATCGGGGGGCGTCAAGCGGAGTGCGGCGGGGCGGCCGTCAGTAGGAGGGCCGATGCCCCGTGGCCCGCAGGCTCCTTCCAAGAGGAGCTCGGCTTGTGGCAGCAAGAGTGGTTCTATATCACCGTTCCAAGGGGCCGCAAACAAAAGCCGCCGCCCTTATTCCGCCCGGGACCTCCACAACGGTTGATATCGTGGGTTAGCCAAGGGCTCAACTGGGGGCCGTCAAAGGACGTGCCCCTATTGCAGGGATGGATTCGAGATCTCCAGGCGAGGGAGATCGATCTGGTCGTGGTGATGCAGGTTATGCTGATCAGGCGTTATTTGCCCTGCAAACGCCATCCTCTCCGACTATGGGAATTTAATCCGGAGGGACCTCGGATTCTTCAACATTTCATGGGTATGACACCCCTGGAGATGTACAAATTATTCTTCGGATCGCAAGAGGTGCGTCCGGAACTAACCGAGGATGCTGGCCTACGCTGCAATCGCCCGGATACTCAGGTAAGTAGCTCCGAGTCCGGACACATCATTTGTTTGCCTTTTGGTGGTCCGCCTTATGACCAACTTCCTTCTAAACAGGAGTGGATAGCGGGAGCAAAATTAATTTGGTGTCCGGCCCCCCTCCCAGAGACCGCGCCGGATTCCGCGCTGGTCCGGATGTTGGAGGTTGCGCCTCCAGAGGAAGGCGAAGGGGAAAGTGAAAAAGCTACTACCTCGCCTAAGGAGGCTTTTGAAAGAGGGGGGATCGAGAATCCCTCCCTCCAAGGGCAGAAGAGGATTGCCTCCGAGGACCTGGGGGCCAAGGCCCCTAAACGGGGGAAGAAATCTTCGCCGGAGGGTCGTGCGTCCGGGGAGGCCCCGGCCGCATAGTCTCCCTTAAAGGATCAGCCCTCCAACGAGCCGTAAGTAAAAAGAAAGTATTTTTATAGTAAAGGGCATCCCTATTTGTGCTTCTGAGGATAACTAAAGTTTTTACCTTATAGTTCGGATCTCCGTCCTTCGCAAATGAGCTCGACTTCGGGGGACCTCCGTCCGGATATGGTGGAGAGCGAAACGCCTCTGTCCGGGGCGCCGTCGGATAGGGCGGACGAGCCTGAAGTGTCGTCAAGGAGGGAGCCCCCGGGTTTGGCGAAGCCGGATAGTTCGGCGCCAGCTAGTGTACGGCTGAAGGATTTGCTTGAGAAGGCATCTATCTCAGAAGATCACCACGCACTAATGAGTGTGGTGATTGAAAGGATTTCATCCGCCGAAGGCGGGTTGCACAATGCCGTCAGTAGTTTGCTGGCGGGGTTTGAGGTACGTAAAAATGACACACCTTTGGACAGTTTTGCATATAGAATGCGCCCTGTATGGGTAGTAGCCCCTGAGACTCGGTAGGTTGTCGAAAGCGACAGCGTGCCGAGGATCAAAATCGCAGGTTTAAATTTTCGTCGTACCTATGTAGGTGGCGGATCGTCCGGGGGCCAGCCGGACTGATTAAGTTGCCGAACTAAAGCGGCAACTCACCGTTGCGGATGCGGACATCACGCTGGTCAACAGGCGACTTGATGAGTCGCAAGGTAAGTGTTCCTGTGCGGTCACTTGGTAAGGGAGCCGAAGCCGTCTCCTTACTACATGTGTGTGAAATGCAGATAGTGCCGCTGCTGTGGAGAGCCTTCGGTCCGAACTTGCTAAAGCCAAGGAGCAGGCCAGAAGGAGTGATGCGACGGCCTCGAGGGCGGCCGAAGAGTTAGCGGCCGAAAGGGCCGCACACTGCCGAAGCAGGGAAGAGATGGACGAAATGGCCGTGAAGTTGAAAGATGCTACCGACCGCCATGAGGCTCTTGAGAAGGAGCGCCTGGTGGTGCAAGAAGACCTGGGGAAGGCCACCGCCGAAGCCAAGGATGCCCGCTCTGCAATGCGGGCTATAAAGGAAGAGCTGCGCCAGGCCGGAGACATTGTAGCTGGCAAGCCTTTTTTGCTGTGCCGAAGTTTTATGGATCCAAAGTATGCTCAGCTGGGCCAACTTTGGGGTCCGGAGGACCCTTATATGGACTTAGCAGCGAGTGCGGCGTATGTCGTTGTGCATTTTCGAAGCCAGAAGGATCACGAGATGGAAGAGATGTTTTGGTCTCAATTCCATAGTCCGAAGCGTTCACTTCCGCTGACCGACCGTTTAGCCGAGTGGGCTGAGCTGAATAGGTTGTCCGGGCTTGCCATGACGGATATCGTGACCCATGTCTGGCCGGATAGGCCCAAGCCGAAGAGTTACTTTGGCTAATTGCAGCAATTTCTTGGGGCGGTGCCGCATATGAAGGCGATGAAGCGGTCGGCATGCATAGAGGGTGCACGGATGGCGCTTGCCCGTGTGAAGACACATTGGACAGAGATGGATGCCACCGCTGTGGCGACCCCGGGTTCGGACGATAGCCGGTTTCCCGCCGAGCACTATTTTGGCGAAGTGCTGCGTGGTGCTCGTGTAATAGAGTCGCAGTGTTCAAAAAATGTTACGTTCAAATGAACGTTTTATGTTGTAAAACAATATTTATGATGTAAGCGCCTTTATACTTGTGCGTTCAAGTAATGTAATATCTCCTATGCGGCCGTTCATGTATACGTGTGTATAACCTGAAAGATGGCAGTCGTCGGCTTCAGCCCCCACACACAAGGTGCGGGGGTGTTCGCAAAAAATAGCGTGTTTTCACACTTAATCCGACGTCTCGGTCCTGTAAAGGAGGTGGTAGCGTAGCAAACGAGGCAACCGGACTATAATGCTTTATCACTTTCACTTAGCCATGGAGTTCGAGGGT